>NW_026129601.1:730567-810338 GCF_022985175.1 Labeo rohita | reverse complement strand
AAATATAATACACTTTCTGCAAATAAAACTGTAGCTAAGTTATTAAAGCTGAAACAAATATTTTATGATCAAGGTGAAAAGACAGGTAAAGTGTTGGCGTGGCAAATTAAAAAAAAAAAAAAATAGAGAGGGCTGTAGATTCGATTGAAGAGTCAGATGGTAATATCATTATTGACCCACAAGAAATTAATAATTCATTTAGATCATATTATATGAAACTGTATAATTCTGAATGTACTTCGGGTTCAGAAATACAAAAAACTTTTTTGGATAATTTGGAGTTACCTAGTATACCAGAAAAACACAAAGATGAAATAGGAAAAGACATTAGTTTACAAGAGGTGGTAGAGGCGATTGATCTGATGAAAGCGGGAAAGCGGCGGGACCTGATGGTCTCCCCATAGATATATATAAAAAATTTAAAGATAAATTAGTAAGACCTATGTTAGACATGCTAGTAGAGGCCTTTGTGGAGAATAAACTTCCCATGTCTTTGAATGAAGCTATAATTACCTTATTGCCTAAACCAGGAAAACCTAACAATAAATGTGAAAATTTTCGACCTATAAGTTTACTTAACTCAGACACAAAAATCTTAAGCAAAATATTGGCAAGAAGATTAGAAACTGTAGCATCTTACGTCATAGGGATGGATCAGAATGGTTTTATGATAAATAGACAAGGATGTCATAATGTAAGAAGAGTGCTAAATATTCTGCATCAACAAAAGGGGGAAAAAGATACTGCATTACTAGCACTAGATGCAGAAAAGGCATTCGACAGGGTGGAATGGGATTTTTTGTTTGATGTTTTAATTCGGTTTGGATTTGGAGAGAAATACTGCAAATGGGTTAAATTGTTGTACCAGAATCCTTCGACAGAGGTCTTAACTAATAATTTGATATCAAAATCGTTTAATATTTCTAGGGGATGTAGACAGGGATCGCCTCTTTCCCCTCTCCTTTTTTTG
Organism: Labeo rohita; assembly: GCF_022985175.1. Taxonomy (NCBI): domain Eukaryota; kingdom Metazoa; phylum Chordata; class Actinopteri; order Cypriniformes; family Cyprinidae; genus Labeo; species Labeo rohita. The sequence continues at coordinate 809,368 of NW_026129601.1, read as the reverse complement.
ATGGCTATTGAACCCTTGGCAATTGCTATTAGAAAAGAAAGTGATATAAAAGGTATAGAAATGTTTGGCAGTGAACATAAAATAGCGCTATTTGCCGACGACGTTATATTATTTTTAAAGAAATTAGACTCAACCATTCCGGCTTTAATTCAAATTATAGAGACTTTTGGGAAAATCTCGGGGTATCGGATCAATAATTCAAAATCTTCAGTTATGTTGCTGAATGAAGAAGAAAGGAATAGTCCTATTAGTAAGGTAGATATGTTTAACAATGTGGAAATGTTCACATATTTGGGAATTAGAATTACTCCAAAATTGGAAGACATAGTAACAAAAATTATAATTCAATTTTTGAGAATACAGTGACGCTGGTTGAAAGATGGGCTTCTTTACCGTTGTCTTTAATAGGAAGAATTAATATGTTAAAAATGAACATTTTACCTAAATTTTTGTACCTATTTCAGAATATTCCAATTACACCTCCTAGTAATATGTTTTCTAGACTTAAAAAGTTAATTATTAAATTCATATGGAACAATAGAAGATGCAGACTTAGATTATCTCTTTTATATTTGCCATTTGATAGGGGTGGGCTTCAATGCCCTAATTTTAAATGGTATTATACTGCTGCCCAGTTAAGATCTATTATGTTTTTCTTCTCAACATCTAATGAAAAACCCATATGGGTAGAAATGGAAAAAAACTCTATTCTGAATAAAATACCCCTGGAATCATATTTATATGATTTAGATCGTAAAATTTTACAGAAAATGAAGGGTAATGTTACGAATCCAATGGTTTTAAATATGGTAAGGGTGTGGCATGAGACGCAGAGATATTTGAATATCTCCTATATAAGTGAGATATCTCGCTACTGTCCAATATGGGGAAATCCTAAGTTTAGTCTGGGAAAAATAGATGTAGGTTTTAAGATGTGGGCAGAAAAAGGTATCAAAAGTATTGTTGTGAATTTTTTCTTAGAGACCAGGAGACGTTTTTGGATATCTTGAAGCAGAAGTTTCTCTTTATTCAGATACTCGCTGCTCTGCACTGCAGTCTTCAAAAAAGTGGTCTTCTCAAAGCTCAGCACAGCAGAGTATATAGGTTTGAAGGGGGAGGAGTACATAGAGGTGGAAGCAATCTAAACAAAGCATGCAAATGTGGTACAGGAAAACGGCTCAGTTAAAGATTTTTCCCAGCCTTGATCTATTTAGCATACAAGTGTCATTCAGATGCATAGGTGCTTAAACAAAAGGCACAGTTGTACCTTGAGATTAGAATTCACACTTAACTTGGGAAAACCTGCCAGATGTTCAGGAACTGGAAGGTTACTGTCTCAGGGCCTGGGCTGCCTGCTCTTAGACTGTCACAATATACATAACTTTTTCAGTTCATGTTGTTATATTGGAACCTATATCAAATATGCATAGGATCAGCATATTTTAAACAGATTCTTAAATTTGTAATCCTTCAGTCCCCCCTTTGAGAGTTCTAATAACTCTCACATAATACAAATTTAAACCTCCATAAATCCATTCTATAGCCTATGTTTGTTAACATTGAGCTCCATCTTCCATTCATGTAACTTGAAATAGTTACAGGCACATATATCTTATTCTGTGTCTTGTCCTAGATTTAATTAGGTGTGATAGTTCTTTTCAGAACCATAACTGTTGACACATACGACATGGATGGTAACATGTCATACAAGCTACATGTTGACACAGAAAACCATGTAGCATAAGAGTGGAAGTCCTGACGTCCATGGCGCCTGAAAAGCTGTGTAGTCTGTAGTTTTCTGTAGTCCATTTCCCACGTAGTTTCACTCAGATGACTCTTTGTCCTTGTGAAGCTTGTTCATGGGTGTCTGAGGTGATGCTTTACTCCAGGATGCTGCTTTTGAAGACATCATGGCATGTACACATACCTGCAACACAAGAAAACAGAGAAACAGCAGACCAGCAGTATTCATGCATAGACAATTTTAGACTTCTGTTGATCGTATAGTGGTTTTTAAGTCTGGTGATCGTATAGTGTTTTGTTGACCTAGTCTTAAGTCATTTGACACCTATGGACCAGTGAGGTGGGGACAAACTGATGAGGGGAAAAACCTATGAGGAAATCTTCACCACAGGGTTGGCCCCGAGGCCTGTTGCACTTCGGTTCTTCCCTGGGCTCCTCACTGGCCTGTGTGTCCTAGTCTGTCCCTGTAGTTAGTGTGAGAATTTAACTGTGCAATTACTCCATCCTCTAATGAAACATCAGTCATAGCAAACATCATAACCCATAGAGGATAGGTGAGTGACTGGAGTGTGCTGTAGTATTGTTTTTGGCTGTGAGTGTCCTTAACCAGAGTCCCCCAGTGGGAGTAAGTCAACTTCCTTTTGTTCTATTTACAAAGAATCTTTTCATCTTTGTTGTAGATTATTGGGGTAATTAAGAACTCACAGCCTTAACAGTTAGCACCTCAGCAAGCTGCCCCACGAGTTTGGTGTAGTGGGGAGGGTCTGCTTCAGAGTTGCAAGCAGACTGAGTAGGAGCTGATTTACACTGTTCATTTCTCTTACATACTTTTTGTTTTTCCTACACTCTTTCATCCAGTGTCCACGTTTACCACAGTAATGACAATTACCCTCCCTCTTAGGACAATTACGTTTCTGTTGGTTCTTTGTGTTGACCTGAAAGGATGCTGCTGCAATCTTTACTCTTGCTTTAACATCAGAGTCTCTTTCCCAAATAGCTAACATGTCTAGGTTACTTCTGAGAGTTTTGTTAGACCAAGTTAGATCTAGGAATGTCAAGGCTTTTCTGTACTCAGCTACAAGACCATCTGACCAGATGCGGACTAAGGGTCCCTTGTCATCTAGCACACTTTCAGAATTATCAACTATTCCACTGTAAATTACAGCTGTCTGGCAGAACCTTTCACTGTATTCATTCACAGTTTCTTCTTTCCTTTGCACGCAGTTAGTGATTCTGGACCAGTCTATTTTGGGTCCCACGAGATTCTTTAGAATTTTCGAAACACCTTCTCTCAAATCTGCTTTACTGGCATGTTGTAGTTCAGAAGTAACAGCAGACTCAAAACTGTTGAATTCAGATTCAGTTAGAATTTGTGACATCAGCTGTGTGACTTCTGCTAACGACATGTCGTAGAGACGCATTTTGCTAGTCAATGCTCTTCTAAATTCAGAGAAATTTGTGCGTGCTGAGGGTAAGCTCTGGGATAGTCTCTCTATATCTTTAGGTCCTAGCGCTGTATGGACTGCTTGTAACTGGAGTCTGGGGGTTGCAGATGGAACAGTTTCAACACCTTCTACCCTACTCTGAGCCCCTTTTCTCGCTCCACATACTTCAACTGCATTTACATTTTTATCTCTTAATCCAGTATTGCTATTGTCCTCTAGTCTACACAAAGACTGTAAGTCAGGATAGCTTTCATCTGACTGTTGGTCTTTTGAATCACTTTTGGTTGAGGCCTTGTTATGGCCCACCTTTTTAGTGAGACAGGACACTCTAGTTTGTAGTTGTTTGTTTTGTTCTTTTAACTTAGCAATACATTGAGCTTGTTCTTGTGCTAAGGATAAGGTAAATTCTCTGTGGCAGCAGATAATGCCTTTAATGTTTTTCTTTCTGATACATGCCCCAAGTACCTTTTTGCATTCTTCAATTGACCATACTTTTTCTGGATCAATACCAAATTTCTTTGTCAAATCCAATCTGACTGACTCTGTCACTATTGAGTCCATGTGCTCACCTAACAATGATTTGAACTCATTGTCTGTCCATAAAGGGGTAGCTAGTCCACCTTTCTCAGTTGTGGGAATCAACCTAGCATTCCTTCTCAACATTTTGTAATGTCTTTCTGACACAACAATACACTTCTAACACCTCCCTGGCAAGCAGAGGATAAATTTGTTAACACAGAACAACTGTTGTTAACCTTCTCTGGCAAAGCTGAGGAAAACCTAGTTAATACATATTATCATGTATTCAACCTTCTCTGGCAAAGCAGAGGATTCCTGAACATACACTACTAGCACTTTACGCTAATCTTCTCTGCCTAAAACAGAGGATAACAGATATTAGCACGTAATGCTAATCTTCTCTACCTGAATAGAGGAAAACTAGTCTGTTAACCAAACCCTGCAGCTGTTTGTTAACACTTCTCTGGCGGCGCAGAGGATAACCACATGTACTGGCTTCTAATGGTTCTTTTGGATAGAGTTATACTCACCAACCCTTGGTACAGAAAGATTCAGTCTGGAACAAAGTCAGATCTTTGTTGAGCTTGTTGAGCTTCAATCTGGATTCAGGTGAGGAGCTCTATCCGGGTCACGGCACCAAAACTGTTGTGATTTTTTTCTTAGAGACCAGGAGACGTTTTTGGATATCTTGAAGCAGAAGTTTCTCTTTATTCAGATACTCGCTGCTCTGCACTGCAGTCTTCAAAAAAGTGGTCTTCTCAAAGCTCAGCACAGCAGAGTATATAGGTTTGAAGGGGGAGGAGTACATAGAGGTGGAAGCAATCTAAACAAAGCATGCAAATGTGGTACAGGAAAACGGCTCAGTTAAAGATTTTTCCCAGCCTTGATCTATTTAGCATACAAGTGTCATTCAGATGCATAGGTGCTTAAACAAAAGGCACAGTTGTACCTTGAGATTAGAATTCACACTTAACTTGGGAAAACCTGCCAGATGTTCAGGAACTGGAAGGTTACTGTCTCAGGGCCTGGGCTGCCTGCTCTTAGACTGTCACAATATACATAACTTTTTCAGTTCATGTTGTTATATTGGAACCTATATCAAATATGCATAGGATCAGCATATTTTAAACAGATTCTTAAATTTGTAATCCTTCAGTATAAAAGATTTATATAAGGAAGACAATCTTATGTCATTTCAAGAATTGTGTAATACATTTGATATACCTAAAAGTCATTTTTTTAGGTACTTGCAGATAAGAAGTTTCATTTTATCATTTCAAAAAAGTACTGGAAATATACCACCATTATCAGTTTTGGAAAGAGTAGTCACCAAAGATTGTTATGATAAAGGTCGGATTTCACTTCTGTATAATATGTTGGTAGAGGGCTCCCCGGAGTCTTCTAGCTCTCGTTTAGGAGCATGGAGTAAGGATCTTAATGAGGAGATCACATCAGATGAATGGAGTGAGATTTGTCAAGATGCTCAAGTACAAACAGTTAATACAAGATTAAAGTTGTTGCAATATAATTGGCTTATGCGAGTATACATAACTCCAGTATTGTTAAACAAATTTAATGAAAATATACCAGATACATGTCCCAAGTGTAATGTTTGTAAAGGTACCTTTTTTCATTGTATATGGGAATGTGAAGAAATATCGAAATTCTGGAAAGAAGTGCATAATATGATTGGTAAAATAATAAATGTGAATCTTCCTTTTGGACCAAAGATTTTTCTACTGCATTTGTATCCTAAGCTTAAGTCAAAGGAATGTATCTTTATTTCTATGTGTATCTTACAAGCTAAACGCCTCATTGCATTACAATGGAAGAATCTAGAACCACCCAGCATAAAAAGGTGGCTCAGGGAGATGGTACTGAATATGTCAATGGAGAAAATAACATATGTTATTAAAGGAAAGGGTAAGACTTTTGAAGATGTTTGGAATCCCTTTAGATCCTTCATAGAGAAGGAGGATAGTGACATGTTTAAGGAGACAATTGAAGATATGTGAGATTATAGGATGTATTTGTATTAGGAGGTCTTAATATTTTGTATGTTTTTTTTTTTTGTTTTTTTTTTTATTTGTTTTGTGTTTTAATTTATTAGTCTTGAGGATGTGAGTCCTGTACAAATTATAGAGATATGTTATGTTGTAATGAGGCGAAGACATCAATATGTGTCTATACTGCATTTTGTATTTTTGTTCCTGGTGTGTATGTAATATATGTTGTTAAAAAGTTAATAAATATATTGAAGAGAAAAATGATTATATTGTTAGAGATTTATTAGCACAAATTACAGGTATATGGCATCCAATTTAGAACTTGTTCAAATAATATATAATACATACAGTTTATATTGGCTATTGTTGTTCAATTAATAATATTTTATAATACTGGAATACCTGAGATTTTGAGAAATGTATGTAGGTAGCGATTATTCAGTGCTTTCATTGTAGGTTACATTGTTATGCCACTAGGTGGCAGCAAGAGACCGTCTTAATGACGTAGTTAGAAAACCATTCTTTTAGTGCTGATTCATTCAGTTGCTGAATTCTGTGACCCACCAAATTATATGACTCTAGTGCCGAGGGTAGTTTATAAACATTTAAAATATTTTATGGTAACCACAAATTAAAAATGGTTTTGCTACAAAAACAGTTTTAACTATGGTTATACAAATGGTAATCAATATGGCAAAAAAAAAAAAAAATGGTAGGACTGAGGACTAGAGGATTGGGGTAGTATGTCAGATTAGCTCAATGCAGTGCCTAGGTTCACAAAATTTGGTGGGTCACAGAATTCAGTACAACCCCAAAAAGAAACAAGGTTGTAAAGAACTGAATTATCTAAACCAGGGGTTTTCAACTCTTGACTCGTGAGATCCACTTTCCATTTTTTAGCTCCAACCTTCATCAAACACACCTGCCTGTAGCTTTCTATTAGAACATGAAGACAATGATTACCTTGTTCAGGTGTGTTTGATTGGGGTTGCAACTGAATTGTGCAGGAAAGTGGATCACGCAGGCCAGAGTTGAGAAACCCTGTTATAAACTTTGAACAAAACCAAAAAACAATGCTACGTCTAATCTACACTTCATTTTTTAGAGATCAATGCATTGACCAGGGCTGCCGCCTATGTGAAATCCCCTTAACCACTGAAAGAATAGTTTGACAAATCAGTTATTGATTATACAGCAAATGTGGGGGGAATTATGCTTCACACTGATGTACTTAAATATATGCATCATAGAAAACAAGGTTTAACAAATCTCACACCATACAGCATTATGGTCAGTTCACACTGGTTGAGTCAGTGTGTTCCCCCAGTTGGGAGTACGGCAGTGTGAATTGGCTTATAGGTGCTTTGGGGGAAAAAAAAAACAGTAAAAATATATTTTTTAATGCTTAAGAGCAATTAATATTCATATCTGAAATAAGGCACATTCCCTATTCTTGCAATATTCGTGTTCATGTTCCTGAGTAATGTCTGCATGCACTAAATTCTGAGGAGAACAAATAATATGCTAGTAGACAGCAATCCATATGAGACGTCTGGTGTGGAAGGTGGATCTGAAACTGACTTCTGTCCAGGTTGACACAGCATCTCTTGTTCGTCTGTCTTCACAAACTGCCCTGAAATACAATTTTAACATCAACAATGATTGTTATAAATATAAAATGAGTCTCTTACATTCACAGTGCTCAGTACTTTTTTTTTTTTTTTTTTTTTTTTTATTTTATTATTTGCGTCTTGTTTTCTCATTACGTTGGGCCCCTCTGTAGGTTGCTGTATACCAAGTGTCCTCAATGAGTTAAATGAGATGGCCATGCAAGATAAAAAAGTATATTTAACTGATATATACTTAAAAAAACCGTAATAAATGGTAATGTATGTTTGAGGTTTTACTTTCTAGTCAGATGGTTCATAGCACACTGGAGATGCTCTTCAACAGGAGGTCTGCTCCAACTCTACTGCAGTACTGCCATCAGCATGAAGAATCTAATGTTAGAAACAAACAATTTGTCACAGAGCCAACAATATGTAATATACATGGTCAGCATTATTAGAAATAAACAAACTGGAATATGTGAAATAGGTGAAATGCAGAAAAGAGAACAATATGAAGAATATTTCAGTCTAGTAATCCTCATACAGTATCACATCACAGTTTGTTTTGAAGTCAAATCCTTCTACATACCAATCCTAAAACATACCAGAAATGATAAACAGTGTAGAATAAAAGTAGGCTATCTATAGCAAAACATTAAATTTTATTTATTTTATAAAATTTTAAATTAAAAACAAACATCACGTACAAAGGGAGTTTTGGCACGGTTGCATATTGGTATTATGACGTTTGTAAAAAATAAAATATTTTTAGCCAACCAATCATTTCTGTTCATGTGTTAATACCTCTCTCCCAGGCCCGTGAGCAGAACGTCGGCCTCATAAACTATAAGATCTAATATGGATCGGTCAGGCATAGGCGGGTGTGCTCTATTTTGCCAGCTCATCAAAGGTCGGCCCATGAGTTTGCTCACGACCGAAGGCCGATGCCGCTCTTTTCTGTTTGAATTTGGACGGTTATTCGTCTCTTAGCAACCCACCAGAGAGAAGGCGACTCATCCGGGACATCTGTGGCGTTCAGGTAAGTTTTCACTCGAGTTAAATTGGGGAAAAAAAGTCTTATTTTGTGAATTACGTGACACTTAGTAACTAGTAAGCGCTCGGTGCACTGTAGTACAGGGAAAAAGGCTTTGCAGCGAGCCCTGTTTGATTTTGACTCATTTTCAACTAACGATAACTTGTTTAAGTTAGCTGATTAGCTAACGTAACGGCGTCTCTACAGTGAGCTATTGTTGCGGTTCCTTTTTGAAATAAATAAGTTTTAAATTCATTATTGGATAATGATTGAATGAGACTGTGAATTGTTCATGTAATGTTTTAATTCTAGACGTTTACTTATGTAAAAATTGTGTGACTTTGACGTTTTAAGGAGTTGCCATGGAAACGGGGCGGCAACAGGAAAACTCGGTCTCTCGCTAATGTTGTCACTGCTTTTAGGTAAGTTACGTGCTTTAAATTATACAAATGTTACATAAAACTGTTCCTGACTCCTTTCTTACTTGTAATTGACAGGTTTCTTTAGAATATTTACTTTATAGAAATTGTTTAATGTCTTCGAAAAAGTCCGTTAGCATCTCACAGATGAGGTAGGCTAACTTTAGAGATTGAGCTCTTGTCTATGAAACTTTGGGCTTTTAATCAAATCTTCTCGTGTGTATATAGCAGGTTTTGACTTAAGTGTAAAGGTTTTACTGGCATTTTGACTATGGGTTATTGGAAGTAGGCAAATTTATTTAACCTAAATGGCTGAAAACAAGTTCAAATGCGTTTCTTTTACGTTAAACGAATATTGATAAAAATGGTTCTGTATTGTCCTAATACTATCCAAATACCGACCCTTGACAGATTTTCCTATTTCTTAAATAGTTTTAACAAAGGAAAGTAGTATAAACAATATGCAAAATAAATAATAAAACAGAAAAGGTAACCCTAATTATTCTAAAAGAATAAAAACTATAAAAAAGGCAAAATAAAACATTTACTTACTTTCACGTGCTTCATTAAGTCCTCGGCTGTAGCATGCCCCATGAACTGGGATCCTAAGTATCTTGACTGCACCTGTCCGCTTTCCCAAAAACGTACGTGCAAGTCCAGTTGCTTCATTTTGGAGGTGTGATTAAGACTTTCGTCGAACATCAGCACAAACAATCCGGTCACTTTTGAAATAAGGTCTCTCTTGATAAAATTCCCGCACCTAAATGATTTAGCGATGTCAGAGTCCGGAAACAATGTCTGAAACAATTCACCGATTTCCTCATTCGCACTATAGGATTGGTGTCTAGTTACGACGTGGAGGACCCAGAGCACCTCTGCTCTTAGCGTTGGCTCTGATCCAAAAGCGACACGGAGGTCGCTCGCGGGGGTTGCGGAGCTGCAGTGTGGGCCTTGCCTCGGCAGCGTAGAGCCAACCGATGCTTGGCAGAATTGGCTGATGGCTGTCGTTTGCTTAAGACCCTTCACTGCAGTCAGATGTTTCTCACTTTTTGCATGAGACGATAGGGCTCGTACACCTAACGTTCCCAGTTTAATTGCTTTCTTGCATAATAAACAGTATGCTTCAAATGCATTGTTAGCAACTGGCCTTAACCAATCCTTATATTCAGTTTTTTTCAAGCCAAGTATCGCTAAACCTGCACTTCCCCATAGTTAAAACGTAAACTCGGTTTTACGTCTGAGGTAACATCCACTCCCGAGAGAGACTCGCGCCAATAACAGAAAGCTGATTGGCTGTTGCATGTTGGTCTCATTTGTAGTCGTAATACAGCGAATTATACTTCGACTAGAGAAACAAAAAACTACAACACCACGGAATCAGCCAAGCAACAACAAAGACAGAAATAGAATTAAAATGAGCTTTACATGGACATCGGAAAAATAAGACCTGAACAGCGAATTTAAGACTTTTTAAGACTCCGCGGAAACCCTGACCAGTGTGACCTCAACAAAATTTAGTCACATGTAGGAAAAAAGGAAGAAAAATGCAGCATGTTTTGCGGCTACATACAAGGCCAATTTAAAGGGGTGCTATTATGCTTATTACGTCCTCTAGGGGTAAGACGCAATAATAATAAAAAAAACAAAAAAAACCCTCATCAAACCGTCAGACCAAACACACACAAAAAGAACAGAACAAACGAAAATACCATAAATTAATGATTAACATTTATTAAAGATATAAAGAAGAACAGTCACATGGTGATTCTGGACTTCAGAGAGACCCAAGGCCCAAAACAACAAACAGAATCAAACTAGAAAATAAAAGATGACATAATTAACCTAACAAATAAAAGAAAAAATACAAAAACCTTACCTAAACTACTCTTAACAAAAAACAGAGAGAACGGATGAAAACAAAAGAGCAGGTCTCTCCTAAAATAATCACATACTAGGTATAAACAATGACTTTAACACAAACGAAAGAAGAGTCTTTGGTCTGGCGGTTGACGAGGAGGCTAGAGCAGCGCGACCGGCCCGAAGTCGCATCAGCCGCCTTCTGGATAGCGGAAGAGGCGTTTTAAAGAAAAGACCGCCAGCTGAGCGCCCAATAACCGCTGACAGGCGGCACCGCAACTGGCAAATCAGCGGCAATCTAATGACACAAAACACAGGAAGAACTGAAAAACATAAAAACAATTACAAAATACAACAGCAACAAAACACATAACGTAACAATGCTTTTTCACTTTTGAATTTTAGTCAGTGTGTGGTGTAGAGCAGTGTGTTTGGGCATAAAAAGATCTACAAAGTTACAAATCTCAAAGTTCACTTCAAAGGGAGAGATTCGTTTTTAAAAAATTTCTTTCCAAGAACTACAACGAACGGCTCCTTTGTTTTCCACAAGCAATGGTGTCACAACGCAGTCCATTAGAATGTCATTAAATTAAATCCCGCCTACGGAAATTCGAATTGTTGGGGGGTTTGTAGGGATGAGGTGGAGGATTAGCCGAACTTTAGCAATGCAGTGTGGAGAGCCGCTTTAACGAGCCGCAGTGCGTGGGTATAAACACAAGCATTGACTAGAGTGGGAGAGCTTTAACGCGCTGCAGATATGTGCAGTACAAGGGGTCGAAACGCATGCCAGAGTCGTGATGTACTCCGGTTGCCGTGTCGGAGGTGTAACACGCCTCAGACGTGCGCAGTGGTAAGAGATTTATTCATCATACAATGTACATACATAGCTTCACTTATAACGCCAGAGTTTTTTTAAAATGCAGAAACCTGCCCTTACAAAAACAACCTACAGGAATCCTGCAGGATTTTCATTTTTTCTGCAGGATACCTGCTGGTATCCTGTAGGAATTATGAAATTATGCAGGACAAATTGACAGTATGTGCAGGCAATTCCTATAGGTTTTAGAAACATGCAGGAAGATCCAGCACTCTTTACAGGAATCCTGCAGGATACTAATATACGTTTATAGGTCAACAGCATGATAGTGAGTTATATTGCTTAACTGTTGTAAATTATAAACCAACAATAGCAGTTTATGAAACTATTTAGCACCCGCCTTGTCCTCTCTCTTTTCGTAATCATTTGAACTGGAAAACAAAGTGGATACGCTTAAACGTAAGGTAAGCCATTTTATTTTCTGTTTGAAAAAAAAAAAACCCACATTATTTAAGGTAAGTGGCTATGCATGCACTATTTTCAGGCTTTGGTTTTTTTTTTTTTTAATCTGAATCCAGTAAATACTTCTAAGAGTGATACTCATACTGCTGTTTCATGAAAGAGTAAGTTCATTTTCACTTTGCTCAGAGACTCAAACAGAAATATATTTTGTCTGCCAGTGATGGACCACTTCAAATCAGTGTTTGCGAATCAACTAGACGAGACATTTAAACAGTAAGTATTTCTTGATCTAACTTAACTTTATGAATGTATATTATGTAAGAGTATATAAGTACCGTCATGTGAAAAAGTTAGGACACCCTATTGAATTCTATGGTTTTCTGTATCAGGACATAATAAAAAATGTCCTTGGCAGGTCTTCAAATTTGGAAAATAAATCCTCAGATAAACATCATCACATGACATATCACACTGTGTCATTATTTATTTAACAAAAATAAAGCCAAGATGGAAAGGCCATGTGTGACAAAGTTAGGACACCCTATAATTCAACCTGTAGATCCACTTTTAGCAGCAATAACTTGAAGCATTCATTATCTGTGTGACTTTATCAGTCTCACATCGTTCTGGAGGAATTTGGACCACTCTTCTTTTCAATGTTGCTCCAGTTTATTGAGGTTTGTGGGCATTTGCTTATGCACAGCTCTCACCACAGCATTTGAGTCAGGATGAGCTCTGGACTTTGACTGGGCTACTGCAACACCTTGATTCTTTGCTTTTCATCCTTTCTGTTGTAGATTTGCTGGTGTGCTTAGGTTCATTGTCCTGTTGCATGACCCAATTTTGGCCCAACTTTAGATGTCGGACAGATGCCCTCGCATTTGAGTTTAGAATACTTTGATATACAGAGGAGTTCATGGCCAACTCAATGACTGTGAGGTGCCCAGGTCCTGTGGCTACAAAACAAGCCCAAAATGATCAGCCCTCCTCCGGCATGTTTGTCTTTTGGTATGAGGTGTTTGTGCTGATATGCTCTTTAGGTTTTCACTAAACTTGGCGCTGTGCATTATGGCCATACATCTCCACTTTGGTCTCGTCTGTTCAAAGGACATTATTCTAGAAGACTTGTGTTTTGTTCAGATGCAACTTTGCAGACCTAAACTGTGCTGCAATGTTTTTTGTAGACAGAAGAGGCTTTCTTCTGCCAAGCCTTCCAAACATGCCATTTTTGTCCCATATTTTTCTAATTGTTTTGTCATGAACTTTATCATTTAACATGTTAACTGAGGCCTGTAGAGTCTGAGGTGTAGTTCTTGGGTTGTCTGCCATTTTCTCTGAACTTCACACGCTCTGATCTTGGGGTGAATTTTCTGGGACGTCCACTCCTGGAAGGAGAGGTGTCTGTTTTAAATGTCTTCCACTTGTGAATAAACTTCAAATTGTTTGGAAATGGCCGTATTGATCTTCTCAGATTGATGGGAGCAACAATTGCTTCTCTAAGATGATTGCTGATGTCTTACCTCCTTGGCAATGTGTTAACACACACCTGAAGGCTCCAGACCAGCAAACTGCCAAAGCTCATGCTTTTATAGAGGTGCTTAGACTTGCTGATGATCAGTTAATCAAAGGTATTTGATTAGCAGTGCTTGACTGTTATTTACCCTCTTAATTCCAATGTTAACAGTAAGGGTGTCCTAACTTTGTCACACATGGCTTTTCCATTTTGGCTTTTTTTTTTTTTGTTCAGTAAATAACGACACAGTGCAATTTGTCATGTGTTGTTGTCCATCTAAGGTTTTATTTTCGAAATTTTAAGACCAGCCAAGGACCATTTTTTTTTAATGATGTCCTGATATGGAAAACCATGGAATTCAATAGGGTGTCCTAACTTTTTCACATGACTGTACATAGTCACAGAATGTACTTTTACCAGAACATGTTCTCTCTGTGTTTTGGATCAAGTGGGGACATGCGCACACTGCTTTTCAGCAGATTCACTGTATGTGATATTCCAAAAAGCATAAAAAAAACAGTCCCAAAAAACTATGCTCATGCTTAAAGGGGTCATTGGATGCCCATTTTCCACAAGTTGATATGATTCTTTAGGGTCTTAATGAAAAGTCTATATAACATGGAGGTTGGACTGTTACAATGATCGAAGGTAAGATGCTCATGTCATTCAACTATTGTGGGAGCGGCCTCTGTTGGTGTGATGCAACGACAGGCATCTGAAATTGGCTCGATTTGAAAAAGGGAATATTATTTTTACAGATTAATTAAAAACCACTGCATGGATTTTTATCATTATAGGGTAGATTTGTACATACACATATTCAAACAGCATGTAAAACCTAGCATCCGATGACCCCTTTAAAGCATGTGAAATACTTAGATAGTCTACTAACAATAAAAATTGCATCTAATAAATTTGTTGCCATATGGGAATCCAGGTAAAATTTAATAGCATTTAAGAGTATGTCACCAGTTGACCTGATCCCCAGTTGATCCAAAACACAGGCATCTATTAAAAATGCACAAAACAAGTTTAAAATACTTTCTAATATTCCAGGAAACTTCACATTTTGGATGACTTGAAAACAAAGATAAACACACTGAACTTAGATTTTGACAGAAAACATCGGACACTCAGTGGTCAAGTAAAGAAACTTAATATCATTACTGATGAACTGGAATCCACACAAAAACACCACAGTGGGCAGTTTGACAGGAGCAGCAATGGGAGCAGCTGGAGGAATTGCATCCATAGTGGGTCTGGCTTTGGCCCCGGTCACGTTAGGTGTTTCTTTAGTTCTTACTGCTGTTGGTAGTGTTGTTGGAGTAGCTGGAGGAGCAACAGGTACAATATGCAACATCATTAATGACACCCAGCAGAAACACCTACGTGAGACTATTGAGAAGATCACCAGTGATTTCCAGAACACCATCAATGCAATGTTTGAGATTGTGAGTACAATTATTAATAGCACAGAAGACGTTCAACAGCTGGTGCAGCAGGAAATGAATCATTATATACCAGCAAGGATGATCCAGGCAGGTGTGGATAAAGTGAGAGGCGTTTCAGCCATTTTAGGACTCCCTAAAGCTGAAGTGCCCCCAAAGAGTCAAGGAGTCAAGAGTCAAGTTTGATAGAATCTTTAGTCCAACAAACGTTGTAAAAGTCTTCCAGTTCTGTTCTGGTGCTGTCAAAAAAATTAGTTCATCTTCAGAGACTGTCAAAACTTTTAATTTGACTTCAAAGGCTGCCAAAACCGCTCGCTTGTCTTCAGAAGTCGCCAAAACTGCTCGCTTGTCTTCAGAAGGTGCAAAACTGCTCGCTTGTCTTCAGAAGTTGCCAAAACCACTCGTTTGTCTTCAGAAGCTGTCAAAACTGCTCGCTTGTCTTCAGAGGCCACCAAAACTGCTCGTTTGTCTTCAGAAGTTGCCAAAACCACTCGTTTGTCTTCAGAGGCCGCCAAAACTGCTCGCTTGTCTACAGAGGCCGCCAAAACCACCCGTTTGTCTTCAGAAGTCACCAAAACCACTCGTTTGTCTTCAGGGGCTGCTAAAACGGTCCGTGTGTCTGCACAGACTGCAAAAGCTGCCCGTTCAGCAGCGGCGGTCAGTGGTGTAATCTCAGCTCTGTTCCTTGTTCTTGATGTTGTTTGTGTTGTTCAAAATTCAATGGAGCTCTCTGAAATGAATCAATCAGCAGACAAAAGAAAAGCAAAAAATATCACATCAAACACTTTGAAATTCATTCATCAGATGAGAGAAACAGCTGCTCATTTTCAAAAGACTCTAGATGAAATCAACAATGCTAGAGACGATGCTATCGAAGAGTTTAATAAAGAGCTGAAAAACAGCACTTCTTTCCTGCTTAGGCAAAAGCGAAGAGTCAGCTATAAAGGTCTAATTTTAATAACCATTATTTTGATCAGCATTGTTCTTGTTTTTTATTATTATTGTTTTTTTTTTATTCTGTAGTTCTTTGGAGTTCTTCACAAATAAACTGCTCGATCTGATCTGTTTTTGTTATGTTACCATTTGTAATGTAATGCACCAACTTGCGATGTTTCCTCATCTACTAAGAAAACAAGTGAAAAAAACACTTTAAACAAAACATGAGTTTACCAAATTATAAAACTGAACCTATACATGTACAAATTGTGTTCAGTGGGTGTGGTGTGCTGACAAAGTTCAAGACGATAAAGAGCCTTGAAATGTACTTGGCCCTGTTCACACAAGTAGACAGCACTTGTAGCACGCCCACCGTCCAGTTGGCTGTACTGCAGTGAAATCTAAGTGACAGAAATAATGAGACGGTCAAAGTTGCGTTGTTGTTCAAAGCTGAGCCGCTCTAGTAATGACAGTCTCTTCCTTGCGGCTTTCCGTTACCATAGTAACCCTGGACCACGCAACACCATACCGTCCACTCAGGATATTTCATGTCATACAGCATTAGTTGTAACAATCATAAAGACAATTGTCAATAAATATGAGCAGATAGTACATGCATAAAGACCTCTATAATAAATTGTAAGGAATAAATATACAGATATATTTATATATATACATATAAACACGTGACCAAACATTTAGGGTGTCACACACTAAATACAAATGTTTTGATCTTTCCACTTCCAGCTACTTCCAGAGGGAGCTGAAAACACATTTGACCTGACTGAAAAAAAGCGTGTACATAATAAATATACACAGTACACAAACATATATTATGTAAACAAAAACTTTTCTTTTGGATGCCAGTGTAATCGGGCCAATTGCAGCTGAATTTTGGCTAACTCTGCTGTGTTCTGGCAACGGCTCACCAGTGGCCTGTAGCACAAAGCGAGATGAACAAACTCAGAGTAACAGAGTAAGATTTGAGTTGACAAAACCCGATAAAGGCAGCCTGGTTTAGATCAGATTCACCAGGCTCACAAAGCTTGATGTAAACGTTCTCTGTCAACTCAGAGTTTGAACCAAAGTTTGTGATTAACTCTGGAGTGTGTGCATCTGAAAGTGTGACGTGCAGCCAAACACACAGAACATGGAGAGCATCAGCAAAGCGTCATTTGGATGCACTTTTGAGAGAGTAAGCGCAATTCACTTTTCTGCTGAAGATTAAAAGCTGTTGTTATTAAAAATGTAATAAATTTAAAGATCCATCCGTGCTGAATATACAGGTCTGAGTCGCTAAAGACCCGAATATGTTGTAGTGTTTGGCAAAACAGTCATGCATTTAAGGGTTAAATGCATTTACAAGGCAGGAATAAATGCTGAGCAACAATTAATTGTGATCAATCGCATCCAAAAGAATAGTTTTTGTTTACATAATATATGTGTGTGCATTGTGTATATTTATTATGTATATACTCCTTAAAATCATTAAACTAGCTAAGTAATCTAAATAATAATAATAAAAGGGGAGTAAAATGGAAACTAGGTGCAAAACCAATAAAGTCACAACCTACAGAGAAACGATATGAAGATGATGACTCTCCACGCTTTCTCCCTGGCTCACAAGCAAGCGGCCATGAGGGAGACTCAGTGTATTCCACCAGCGAGATCACTGACTTGAGCCTCATTCTTAGGAAATTAAGGGAAAATGTTTACTTTTTGTAAACATTTTCAAAATATACTGTATGTGTGTGTATATATATATATATATATATATATATATATTTACATAGTAAATATGCACTGTACACACATATTGTGTAAACAAAAACTTAATTTTGGATGTGATTAATTGTGATTAATAGTTCCACAGCACTATATTTTTATATATTATAAAAATATAGTATATATATTTGCAAATGTACAATCATTTCTAAAATTCTGTTTTTACTTTGTCATTATGAGGTAGGGAGTGTAGATTAATGAGAAAAAAATGAATTTAAACATAAAATTGAAAAAAGTGAAGGCCGTCTGAATACTTTCATGAATGCACTGTATATCCACTAATAATGTTTGCTAAATCCCAAAGTATACTTTGATTTTTATGCATATACAAGGGTCCACATACAGTGAACAAATTATCCAGTACCCTGACACCAATTTTACATAATAGTACACACTTTTTCATAATAGTACATGCTGTTTGAGCTCTGTCTGAATTTTGTAACTGCACAATATTAGCTTGTATGTTTTAATATATTTAGTTAACACAATATATTGTTTTGATTTAGTATTAGTATTATTGATATGTGATGTATTATTTGATGTTGTTAAATGAAATACTTTTTAATAAGTACTTTTCTTAAGTTGAAATGCCCATATTTGATATTCACAGAAACAGAATATGATTGCAAGGTGTCTAAAGACTCAAAGAGGGCTTTGACCTGAAAGATACAGTGTGAAGAGTGTTGAGAGCCACTTTTACAACTGCTGTGGCATGTGGTATGAATTTGAGATGAGTTAATAACAAGATCTGTCTCCAACGACTGGTTTTAAAGAAAGTTGTCATTGGTAAGAACCTTTCTTTAGGGTCTATACAGAAATGTTTATTTAAAATGGTTATTTAAAATCACTATAGGTCTGAGAATACTAATGGAAGTCCTGACCTGTCTATGAGACAGTTGTCAAAGTTTTGAACCTAAACTTGTGCACTAACACTGGTTGGACATCGAACTTGAATCAAACTTGAATATAGAGAAGTATCTGATTTAAGGTAAAGAACAATCTGAGCAAGATTTTATAGATTTCAGCAGGGCTGCACAATTGGAAGAGTAATCATTATTACAATTACAGCTTCCATGATGACCTAATTGTTATTGATTACATCATATTTATTTGCATTAAAGGTTACTGCTTATGTTTTTTTTTTCAGCCTTAAGCACATGAATGTAGTGGCCAATTAGATACCAATTTAACCAATGTTAGTAATGCAATTACAGCACCAAAGGAAAACAACCATAGCCATTAGTGCGAGGTAGAGTGCCTACAAATTGTAGACTATTATTGATTTAAAATTGCATGCCAAAAATTATAGTAAAGTAATCCATTACATTACACATTTTGGTAATTGTAACAGAGGGAACCAGGCGAGAAGCAGGCGAATCCATAAGCTTTATTAAACAAAGACATGGTCAAAACAGCAGGCAGGGTCAAACATCGGCACGCAGGTATATGAAGACAAGACACAAGAGTAATCCAAGACAGGCGAGAGTCGATCAATGACAAACATAATCCAGGGGGATAGGAAAAAGGATAATCCAATAGACATGCAAGAGTTCATATGAGGCGCAAACAGAGTCCAAAACGGCAAGACAAAAGATAAATCAACGACAGGCGATGATGATTCCAGGGCAGGCTGTTAATTAAACAAGACGAGATAACAGGCTAGGAAAACAAGACAAAGAAAACCAGACTAGACACAGGAAACTTGGAAATGGCTCCGTAACTAGCACTTGGCGAGTGCTAAACGCAATTAAATACTCGTCCCAGAATAGTGGGAAGGGCCTCGTATTTATAGTGAGTCTGATTGGATACACCTGTGTGAGGTGGAGCATGGAAAATGTAGTCCAGGGTGTAGTGCAACAGTCTGTGTAATCTGAATGTCAATAGAATGGCACAATGACCTCTCCGGTGGTGAGTGGACTGAATATCATGGACCAGGTTCATGACAGTAATAATACCAAGCTATTTTTATTTCTTTTGACCTAACTCATTTATCACATTTTTAATAAGATAATATTGGACCATAATGATATAAAAATGCAAGAAGAGAAAGGAAATATATTCCATTCAGTGTAATTATTAACATGAAGAGCATTAAATATCACACCAAGGTTTTGCAAACTGAGGGGCCATGAAGGAGCTGCAAAGGTTTTGTCACGAATCTGGCCTGTGGCCTTCAGTCCGCTCACCACCAGGTGTCGCCCTCTTATACCATTTTCATTCATATGACAGACTGCTGCACTTCACACTGGACTACATTTCCCATGCTCAACCTCACTCACCACCCACACAGCTGCAACCAATCACAAGCTGTATATATACAAGGCCCTTCCCACTATTCTGGGCCGAGTATTGTTGAGCATTTAGCACTCATCTAGTGTTAGCCACAAGTATGGAGCCATTTCCAAGTATCCCGTCTGTAGTTTAGTCTTGTTTATAGTCTTGTTATCCTAGCCTGGTTATTTCAAAGTGTCTGCCTTCTGTTTGCCCTGGACTTTTTGGCTGTCATCAATTTAACCCTTTGCCTTGTCGTTTTGGACTCTGTTCGCCCCTCGAATTAACTCTAGTCTGTCTATTTGGATTTCCCGTTTGCTTAGCCCCCTGGATTACGTTCACTGTTGATCAACCCTCGCCTGTCTAACGCATTACTCTTGTGTCTTGCCCTCATATACCTGTTTGCCGATGTTCGACCCTACCTGCTGTTTTGACTATGTCTTTGTTCAATAAAGCTTTGCGTATGGAGCCGCCTGCTTCCGTCTCTCTCGCTCCATAACAGAGTACTTGGCCACAAAAGGATCCAGCAGCTTTTCACGCAGATATTGGCAAGGTATGGACATAGCAAGACTGTTATTAGCCTGGTGGTCTCCTGCACCGTCTGTCCCACCGTGGTGTTATCCTGCTCCGTCTTCTCCGCCATGGAGATCTTCTGTTTCGCCCTGGAGGGCTCCTGCTCCGTCTGCTTCACCCTGGAGGGTTCCTGTTCTGTCTGTCTGTCCTGTTCTGGTGGAGCTGGCAGGACAGGCGAGGCTGAGGGCCACCAGAACAGGACAGACAGAACAGGTGCCTCAGTCCCCAGGTCCTCCACATGGACCTGGCCCTCCTTCAGTGGCCTTGTCCCGCCTCCACCCCACCACTCTCCTGGATTGTTTGCTGTTTGAAGTGTTTGGAAGCCGCTCTTTGGGGAGGGGGGCTATATAACAAATCTTTGGTCCGTTCACCACATTACACAGACTGTTGCACTTCACCGAGTATTGTTGAGCGTTTAGCACTCACCTAGTGTTAGCTACAAGTACGGAGCCATTTCCAAGTATCCTGTCTCTAGTTCTATTTGGACCTTTTCGACTGTTGTGGATTCAACCCTTAAACAAAGCTTTGCGTATGGATCCGCCTGCTTCCTGTCTCCCTCGTTCCGTAACAGGTTTCATGAGTTAAAGGCGTAGTAAGTAATTAAAAGATAAAGATGTAAATTGTAAAAATTGTAAAATAAAAATGTATCCATTTATAATTTTTAAATAACCATTAACATAAAACACCTACTAAAAAAGATTAAATATTTTGTTTACCCATGTGTGATGCAGCCATGAACCTCAGAAAACCAAACATCAAAAGAAATTAACACACAAAAATCACTCTATACCAGAATATAACAGCGTAATAACAAATACAGCAACTCAACACTCCCTCACTCTCCAGTATCCTTGGAATATTTCAGAGGACGCCTTCAGGTGACAAATCAGCATGTGCGCCTTTGTATGTCCAATTAGGGAGTCATAAATCAAATAAAGAAACTCATACATGTTTGGGACAACTTGAGGGTCAGCTATTTTTGAGTGAACTGTCCCTTTAAGACAAGTGAATAGCTTCTCAGTGTGATGCTTCATGTGACTTCAAACCATATCCACACTGTTTACAGGTGAAAGGCTTCTCTCCAGTTTGAATACTTGTGTAGACATTGAAGTTTCCTTGTTGAGAGGAGCTCTTCCCACACCCACTGGCAGGTGAAAGGCTTCTCTCATGTAGTCTGTAAGGTTTCCTTGTCGATCGGAACCCTTTCCACATTAAGGACATATGGATGTTTTATCTCTTCTGTGAATTCTCATGTGGAGTTTAAGGTATCCTTTTTTAGTGATTTTTTTACCACAATGGTTGCAGATGAAATAGCTCTCTCCTATATGAATTTTCATATGAGCATTGAGGTTTCCTTGTTGACAGAAACTCTTTCCACACTGCGGGCATGTGTAAGGCTTTACTCCAGTGTGAATTCTCATGTGGGTTTTAAGGCCTCCTTTTCGAACAAAACTATTTCCACACAGTTTGCAGGTGTAAGGCTTCTCTCTGGTGTGAACTCTCATGTGCCTGTTAAGGACTCCTATTTGAGTAAAACTTATTCCACATTGAGGGCAAGTGTAAGGTTTCTCTCCAGTGTGAACTCTCAAGTGTCTGTTAAGGGTTCCTTTTATAATAAAACTTCTTGCACATTGTTGGCAGGTGTAAGGCTTCTCTCCAGTGTGAATTCTCATGTGGATTTTAAGGTTTTCTTTTTTAGTGATACTCTTTCCACATTGTTGGCAGGTAAAATTACTTCCAGCTCCTGTATTTTGAGCTCTGCTTTGTGAAGACGTCTTTTTAGTCTGTGAGCAACTAAACAATTTTTCTTCTGTGAAATCAAGTTTGTCATAATGTACTTTGTCTTCCATTATATTTAGTTCTTCACTTTTCTCTTTCAGCAGCATCAGGTCTAAAGCAAAAAGACACCAATACAAGATAAAAATTACTTTCTGTCAACAACAAGAATGTCAAATACTACCCACTAAACTACTGAAAGAGGTGTTGCCTGTAATCCTCCAAATTATTTTTCAAACTGGCAGTTATCAAACCCCTCATGATCAAGCTCAACTTACATCAGAATTTAAGCAAGTCCTTAAGAATAAAACGTATATGTTCAAATAGAACAAACTCTGATATTGAGTCAAGAAAACTGTATGATAAATTTATAGCACGAGGATATAAAAGACAATGGCTGGATTTGGCCTTGGAAAAATAAAATAATTTGGATGAACTTTCAATTAAGAATTCTGAAAAAAAAAAAATTAAATTGTCTGTTGTATGCTTTACTACGAACACACCAATTAGTAAGGATCTCGAAAACTTTATTAAAAAAACATTGGCATATTTTAAGAACAGATGAAAAATGCAAAGAACTGTTTAATAATGGACCTCTGTTTGTGTTGGCTTGTCATAATCTAAAAAAGTGAATACATTTTTGCATCATTTTAGGAATCAAGAATTTGAAATTAGACATTTTATTTCTTGTTGTATTTTATATATAATATATTTACTTTACTTTCCTTGTGGTCTTCAATATATGGGGAAGACCAATCAACAATTAAGATTTCATATTAATGAACACAAAAGTGCTATAAATAGAGCTGATAGTAAATCACCAGTTGCCCGACATTTCACAGAGTTAAATCATCCAGCTGATGAATTGTCATTTTCTGGGATAAATATGGTACTTCCGATGTGTTACCATACGAATTTGGAATTTAAATGTTTACAAACTGAAAGTAAATGGATTTTTCGTCTTAACACTGCACAACCAAATAGTTTAATATTTCAATCTGTCTACTTTTTTACAATGTGTGCGGGGCTTTTCCTTTTTTTCAGTCATTGCGAACAAAGTAAATGGTTGACACACCCCTGTGGACTGTTTATGTTGGTTTCTCCCTCTTGTGCCCATATTTGGTTCTTCCTGCTCTCGTTGTGTCCTAATTAGTTAACTCCTCTCACCTGTATCCCTGTCCTTATATAAGTTGCATTCAGTTCAGTGTTTGTTGTACGGTCTTGTCTATTTATGTGTGTTTTGCTGGCAGTCTGTATTGTCATTGTGGATTATATTAAAGACTTTTGGATTTCATCTTTGTGAGTTCGTTCGTTCGTCTTACATGTGTTGTGACAATGGTCTGTTATTGATTCATTAATTGGATTGATTAAATACACATGTGTTGAGATGTGATAAACTGAATAAAAAAATGAATCTGAGGAGCTATCTTATGACAACATAGACTATAACATTCCCGTGGATAGCTTGAGAATTATTTTGGCATTTGTGGACAAACATTAGCATGGTAAATTTTATATTCTTCACCAGGGCTGATTACCAGTTCAAGTATGGGCAACCAGGGTTAACCAACTCCAGAGTAAGGCTAAAAGTAGCTTAATGTTAGTTGTAGTCTGTTAACTACCAAAAATTATATAGAGTAAAAAGTACTCTGACTGACCATTGCATTCCTAAGCTCATCAGAATCGTAAGTGACTGGTTATAATGTGCAACACTGTAAAACGCCTAAATAAAAATAAAGTGCAATGCCACAATCTACACATTTCATTAATTTTCACTTTTTTAGCAACAGACATGCGGGGGCATTTTTGTCCTATTTGGTGGCAATTTTGCCCCAGGTCCCCATGGCCAGGGGAAGGATAAGCCTTTCCCAGCCTTACACATGCCAGACTATATTACTAGTAGACTGATGTTTTTGAAGCTCTGAAAATTGTTAACTTCCAAGTTTTTATCTGCCTGGAAATAAAGTTGTGTTTAAATTTAATAATACAGAGAGTGCTGTTGAGAATGACAAAAAAAAAATCACCTAAAGACAAATGAAAAGTTGATTGTCATGTTTCACAGCTTACGTAATATTTTTTTTGCTAGTGACTGAAATAAATTTACTTTTTTTTTTTTTTTTTTTTTTTTTTCAAATAAGAGAGATTGAATTATTACACTATATAATATTACACTACTTCATACTCTACTTCTGCATTATATTTTCCTAACTTAATGTGTGTCATGACAAAAATAACAAATGTCTAAGTACAATCTTCTCAGGTTCATTTGAAGGCAGCGTTAGTGTTTGTGTGGTCATGTGATCTCAACATATTTGTCTACATGAGGTGATCCGCTCCATGACAAACTGAACCACTTTAAAGATGACACTCATGTGACATTCTTCAATAATAATATTACTCATATGTAATGTATCTAATGTAGAGCTGGACATTTTAATAAGGATCAAATGAGTGAGTTCAGGTTTGAGGATGAAAACCAACCTGTTTGTTCCTCAGTATCTTCATGTTTGACTCTGAATGTTTCTTCAGTCTTCAAGTCTTCATGCTCCTCTTTAATAAATGCCATTTTTATAAGTGTTTCACAAGGATCTCAATTGCTTTACCAGGAGTTTTTTTCTGTCTGTTTGGACACTCTTCCCTGTTTAAGAAGAGAATAAATGCAAACTAAATCTCTAGGTTCATCTCAATCAGCTCCCTAGTTAAGTAGTCAGTGCACTAAAAAGGGAGTCAGTCGCAGTGATCATTAATGGCCTGATAAGACAAAAAACAAACAAAAATTCTATCACCAAAATTAAGAAAATGATTAAGAAAGACCATATTTGTATTTAAGTGTTTTTTTTTTTTTTTTTGTAAAATTTGTCGTTGCACGTTTGTGTTTGTTATCCTGTTTTGAGCAGCAGGTGTCGTCAGTGTGCGGTGATTCGAACGATTCAAAACTGTGTATCATTTTGCGATGCAATTGATTCAGCTGACTTCAAAAAGATCCGTTTCTCCATCACTACTTGCCAGTGACTGAATTCGTGTTTATGACGAACTGATTCACGATATAGGAAGCGAAAACAAACGCACATTTTCTGTTGCTTTAATCACACAAAATAACATTAATTTATGTCAGCAGATAAGTAATTATAAATTCATTTCACATTTTAAACACTTCAGTGTGATTAAAAGCACACACCTTTCTTCAGCCGAATCAAACACGCAGGAGCGCGGCGCATGCTCATAATGTCACATCGCCAAAACAAAATAAAAGTCTTATGTACAAAAACATACCATTTTTTTTTACCAACAAATCGAAATAATAGGGTATAAGAGGAATTGAAGGCATGAATTGCAGTGCTATTAAACCCAAAACTATTAATACAGTTGAGCTTTATATCTAGTCTTATATCTATCTAAATTTAATCAACTGTAAAGTGTTTTACGTCCACGATAAAATACAGAGCATTTCTGAACGTCTTAATCAAGGATAAACTCCAGTATCTTGGTCTTCACATTACAGGATTGTAAAGAATTTCTGAAAATGACAAACTTATAAAGAATTTGTAGATCAAAATTATAATTTATTGTAATGAAATGTGATTTCCCTAGATTATCTTTATTAAAATTGGCATCATATAATTTGTGCTAAAATGTGATTATTAAGTTACCATTAAGCTCCTTGATTTCAGTTATTGGAAAGTGATTTATAAACATAATTTAATTTCATTTAAAAACATAATATCCTCATATTTGCCCTCTATGAATATCAGATATACACTGAAAAAGAACAAATCTGTCTTCTTGGATGTCAGGATAATATGGTATGTCTTTGATCTTATTGATTTCAGTGGTAATGTTCTTTTATGATTGTAATTTTGTTTAAAATACAGTTTTTGCAGAATAAAGGAATATGGCTTATTGATTAAAGCCTTACTTTTTCCTTTAACCAAATATATATATATATATATATATATATATATATGACAACATATTCAGTTGTTATTTCACTATAAGTACTTAACTATTTTATCAGAAACTCTAGAATACATCTGTCAGGAAAAAAATAGATGTCACATTAGTGTTCTGATTTTAGTGAATACCTATGATATAGGACATGAGGAACAAACAGGTTGGTTTTCATTTTTAAATCTGAACTCACTCATTTAATCCCTATTACAATGTCAACCACTACAGAAATAGAAATAAGGGGAAAAAAATGCATAAGTAGCCTAAACAAAACAGTTAATTTGTGTAACATTTAACTCCAAAAAAAAAAAAAAGACAATGCAACTCTGGGCCTGTATTCTTAAGGCTTCTAAGAAGCCTTTACTTTCTTAATTTTTCCTGTTTTATCCTCATCATAGATTCCAATAGAGCAAATAACCTCAATCCTTGAAATTTGCTTGCTAACAAAAAATAAAAGGATTACAGGGCTCCAGACTAACATTTGTGATCAGTAGCAGGTGAGGTTAGTGCAGTAGAGTGGTGGTCTGCCAGAGACGATCAAATGCCAACAACTGTACCTGTATCTCTCTACTACTTCAGTGGATGTGGAGAAGCTTTTTTTCTCACAGATGCAGCCTAACAGAGGAAAATATTAAAATGATGCTGAGTGCCAAACTTAACACCAGAGATTAACTCGCATTCAAATCCAACTCCACTCACATTCAGTAGTTTTTCTGATGTTAAATAATGTAAATAACTTTTTTCTGATGCAAAAATACTACTGATAGTAAATGACTAATTTTGCCAGGAAATTACTATAAATTACTTCTAAATTAGTTTTCTAATGTACTGCATTTATTGAAGTGTTGAATTGATTGCCACGCCATTTTGTTTTATTTATTTAGAGATGTTAAAAGTACCTTATTTATATTTATTTATTTATTTATTTGTGTGTGCATTTTTTTTTAATTTAGTGTTGAATGATATCAGAGTATTTTGATTTTCTTTGATGATATGCAAATGTTTATTTGATGATTTGTGTACAATTTATTAAGAAATATTTCCTGCACCTTTTAGTGGATTTACTATAAAACAGACCTAGCTTTGTTTAACAAATTGTTCCAATATGATTTGTATTATAAACATAAATAAAAGTTAATAAGTTAATATTTTTTATGTTATTTGTAATGTTTCTTCTTGTTTGCTTCTGTACTGTCTTTTTTATACTCTCAAAATCATTTCTCACATTTCTACAATTTTTTTTCCAAAAATTCTGCACAGAAATTGCCAGAAATGTCCACAGATTCCATCTGGCCCTACTCATGCGTTCATTCTTAATTAATATAAGGTGAATATATCACCTTTATGTTCTCTATGTAATCTTGAGTCTACTATAAATAAAGAGAACATAGAAGGATTTCTATGTTTATTTTCCTCTTGCAGCAATTCAAAATGACTGCTTCTAAAAACATTTTGTGATTTTCGACAGCAGTGTATGAATGGGACTTTTATTTTGCTCTGGTGGCGTGACGTCATACACCTGCCACATTTTGACGTTTATAAAATTTGCTCATTTTGTGGTCTTGCTAAAGAAACAGCTGCCCTTTTATTGTTATTGTATAACCAATACATTTTGGGTTGATTTTTGTAAGTTGATTTTGGAAGTTTATATATTTTGAAATATATAATACTAATATGACTCACAGGTTAATCCTTAACGATAATTATTTTTATTACAAAAACCCAAACGTTATTTCTGGAATGTGTTTGTAAAATATTTATTTCTTTATTTGATGTGCAAAATTCTTCATTCACAGGCAAAACTGGCATTAATCTCCTGTTTTCCTTTTCTTGTTGAATTTCTCTCTCCTTTCATCACAGAGGCTTATAAATAACGAAAACAATAAAATTTTTAATGCATTATGATGATATAAATATAATGATTTTGTAATTTTTTCTATGTACATAATCTCATACTATGATGTACGAAAACCCTTTTTTTGTCATTAGACATACTACCGTCTTTCCCTGAGCTTGTATGCAATTATAAGGTCTGCAGTAATAATAATAAAAAGAAAATAAGAGCAACAGGTGCACAAACACCTCATAGACAGTAACACAACAACCCTACCAAATACGTTTTCATTCATGTTTGCAATGCTTGCAATATCTGCACAAAAGGAGACGTCAGGCAGCTGCTGGAAGATCTCATCATTGGAGAAGACTGTTGATTTTACACTCAAAAATGTAAGCGTTACAAGTTAAAAATTTCAAATTACCTCTGAATGCATTGCTAGCCCACCCCAACACTTATGAACAATAATAATGACAAATGCTGACCAATAATTAATTATATTTTTGAGTAAAACAAGCAAAATGTAGTTTTTGTCATGTGCCATAGCTATGCATGACTACACAATAGATAAATTCAGCCAAGGCAAATACATATCAATTTTCAGTCAAGTCATGAATAAATTATTAGTTAATGAAACAATTATATGTTATTTACTGGCAACAACAGAAAACATGAATAAATGAGTAAAAGAATAATTAAAAGTAACCATGACAATAAATAATGACACATGGAACAAAGCTTTATTCAAACTTATTGTTCTGACAATCATGTATTTACACTCAGTGAACCCACATCCTACTGCATCTCAACACAGCTGTGCCAATTCTGCAGCTGACCACCGTGCCCACCTTCACCTGTCTTTGCTGGGGTCCCTGTAATAAGAGCACTGTAAGACATTTTGCATGAAAGCATCTGCCAAATGCATAATATTATGTAATATATAATGTAATATTTTTGTACATTCTTTTTTATGTCTTGGGCAAAAACGCACAATAAAGCTGCTCATTTCTTACAGTTTATTTCTTCAAGGTACTACTATTATATAAATGCTTACATACATTTCATAATATTTTTATTTGGGGCTTTGAAAGGTTAGTTCATCAAAAAATATAAATTCAGTCATTATTTACTCGCCTCCACACTTTCCATCTGTTCTTGTTTTTTGTTTTATTCTGAACACACAAGGTGATTTTGGTTAAGTCTGTCCTGCTGGTTTCTGTTTGTGCAACATCAGTCAATGGAGCCTGAGTTTCAGAAGCTTCATGACATTATTTGATGATGCTTTTGAAGCTTCTGAAACTCAGGCTTCATTGATCAATGAAACCAGCAGAACAAACTTGACCAAAATCACATCCTCAGTTTCTTTTAGTCTTTTTCAAGATGCTCTCACTGACTCTGAGCTCACTGATGATGAAGAGGCCACAGCAACATCTGGTCCAGATGAGGAACAAGGGCAGGTGGAGTGATGGAGGGTCTCATCCATGGCACCAGACCATTTCCAGGATGCTGCTGTGGATTTCTCCTTTCTCAGTCCAAACACCAGTCTGCAGACATTTCAGATCATACAAAGATGATATAATATAAATATAATACAAAACTGTCACAGCACAATATCATTTGATCTTTGTATTAGAAGTACCAAAATAATCTTAATATTTTTATATCATGTTTTCCTTTTTTTCCCCACAATCACAGTCACCAATCATTGTAGGTCCTGCTCCACTACAGAAGATCTGCAGCAAAGGCACAGAAATCAAGTATCAGAAAAGTGACGTAGTAGCTCTGTTTGAAATTACAACAATTCAAATAAACTACAGCTTAAGATTTAAAAAAAAATATTTAATTAATTTATGTAATGTATACTCACTCAAAGCCTTGATGGCAGCATTCCTTCATCAGTCACTCTACACTGGGTACACAGACGTGTCTCATCTGTCCCTGTAACATTCAGACAGGATTCAGTTACCTGTGATTTCTACTACATTTACATGTTTAGGTAGTTGCTGATGTGTTAACTGACTTTTTATCCAACACAATTGCTCCTCAATATGTCAACAGTACCATGGACAAATGAACTACATAACTCATGTTTAGTTCATGTATGTATGTTTATCACTTCCATTCAACTAAAGCAGTATTGGCAACAGTGAATTCTACATAATAAGCACACATAAGGTACATCACTCACTCAGATGTGTTTTTTATGTTGTGATGTGCTCATCTGCAATTTCTTTTAGAACATTTTCCTGTCAGATGTTAAATAGACATTTAGTAATCATCTTTAAAATGTATATGATGTTTAAATCAACTTTGTAGACGTACGTGTGCTTACTGGAGCTCTACTGTTCGATATACATATAAATCGTCTTTTCACAGCAAAATCACAAATATACTATGCTGTTTAACGTCTTTACACCTTACTATACAGTAGATAAACAAATACGATTTTAACACAAGGAACCGTGTTTTGGTTTGTAATACTCACCTTTGTAAACACCTTCGTCGCGGTTCTCAATCACGTTCGATGATGACGTATTGCTCTCCCGTGGATTCTTGGGATTGAAAAGTATCCATCGATGAACACTCCAAAATCTGGGCTGAAGCAGTAGGACATCCGGGGATTTCTCGCCTACTCTTTTAGGTTTCGAATGTACTTCTTTCTTAACATACTCTTTTTGCCTACTATATAGTAGGTAAGTAGGCATATTCGGACGCACTTTAAGTAGACGTACGTCTGAATCTTGCGAGAATTAATGCTTTTGCCTACTAATTCTCGCCTACTCTTTTATGAATACTAAGGATTCGGACGTACTTATTCAGTCGCCTACTGCTTTTCCCCTACTATATAGTAGAGAAGTAGGCGGTTTCGGACGCAGCCAGTCACTCTTTATTCCTAAATGAAGCAGCAGTTCGAACGAATCAAATGAATGATATGATTCAGTAATTAAATCAGTCTCTTGCCGCCACCTGCTGGCAGTTATTTAAATCATTTAACATTTCTCTATTAAAAAAATTTGATTTAAAACATTAATCTCAACAGTGAATTTAGGAATATGATTGCACTCCTGCCACCTCTGAGCCCCATTAAACATATGAAAAGGTAAAAACAAAGGTTAAATTCCCCTGTAAATCACTTTAAGGAGTCAAATATCACCTCATAATGGGAAGGCAAATTTTTTATCAGATTTTTGGATTATTGTTTAGAATGTGCTTCTAAAATTTTGATTGTGCTACTAAATTTTTTAAATTAGAACCACAAGCGCTCCTAGCAAGAAAAGTAAGTGTAGAGCCCTGATACTACAAATCTCTTGTCAAATCAAGAATTGAAATCAAGAATCGAAATAGAATCGAAAATCGAGTATCGAATCGAGAATCAAAATTGAATCGAATTAAGAACTTGAAAATCGAAATCGAAATCGAATCGAATTGGAACATCTGAATCGATACCCAGCCCTACTAAATGGTGGGGGTTTTTTTAAAATTCAAAAAAGGCCAAAAGTTTTCTGTGATTGGTAGGTTTAGGGGTAGGGTTAGTGTAGGAGGATAGATTATACAGTTGGTACATTAGTAAAACCATTACGCCTGTGGAGAGTCCCGTAAACCACATATCCAAGTGAGTGTGTGTGTGTGTGTGTGCTTGAGTGCGTGCGTGTGAGAGAGTGTGTGACCAGTGTGGTCATTGAAAATGTGTTCAGATATATATTCTTCACAGAAAATGAGCCAAGGCCAATGAGTTTGAAAAAATAATTAATTGTATCATTTTTCTCTTGATAAAAAATGAAAACGGGTCCTACAGATCCGAACACCATACAAGGGTTAATTGCCAAACTTGTGGTGGTCGATTAACGTAATCATTTACGTGCCGCTGGCTAAGTAATTTAAGTAATTTCACTTAAATGACAATTAATAGGTCATTTTCATTGCCATTTAAGTGAAATTATTGAACTTAAATATACAAGCTTGATAAAAATGATCATTCTAAAGAAAATTTCAGATGGCACTTAGAGGCTTTTGCATCTGAACTCTTCATATATTTCACATCATTTGGTTTGTTGCAATAGTGTTTTGCATTTAGCTACAATGTGATGTTTGACCATATTTGGTCTTTCTTAATTTTTGGTCTGTACTGTACTGTGTGTTCATGCTACAAGGCAAAATACAGATATTAACTTAAAAGTAAAGCATTCTTGGTGTTTTTGTCATGTTGCAATAGCCTGTTTACACTGATCATATACCAAAATCAAAGCTGATACTGTATGCTTATAGATAAAGGAGTCATTATAACATATTACATCCTTATGTATAGCTATGCAGTGTTGGATGGGTCGCTGTACGTGATGCAACACTTATTATAACCAGAGACTTAATATAATAAAGAGACTTGACTTGGACTCTAGCTCAGAGACTTGAGACTTGACTTGGACTCTAGCTCAGAGACTTGAGACTTGATTGATTATTTTCAGTGTGTATCTGTTATTCATATAGGGCAGATATGGAATGATAAAAGAAAAACTAATTATTAAAAAAAAAAAAATGCAGAAATTGATTATAGTAATGTGAAAACAAATTTGGGGAATCCCCATTAAGACCCTGGAAATCAATAGCGGCAGGCAACTGCAGCACGTTAACAGTAGAACATGGATCCAATATTGTATACAACTATTTTGGATTACAAAACTAAAGGGCAGTATCTGATAAACATTACAAAAAAAGAAAACAATGAAATTACACAAAAGACTTCAAAGTCCTGGAAGGTAAGTTTTGGTGAAGATTTAAGGTTTAGCCTAAGAATAGGCCAAGTGATCGTGTTCTGAATTTACATTTATAATTATTTAGCATACGCTTTTATCCAAAGAGATTTACATGTTAGCCTAACACACACGTTAGAACATTTTAGCCTAATGCAGTACATGTAGCAAGGTTTAAAAAGATAAAAAATAAAAAGTAGATAGAAAAGACGTAGTGTCTGAGGGTCATATTTATTTGCTGATTCTGTGATGTTACATATTTGTTATATATAATATAAATGTTATATATAAATTAATCTTTTTTTTTTGTAGATGGAGCACTGTACTACCCAAAAGGCCCCGGAAAGGTCACCAAAACTAAAGTTGTGAGAGGGACAGAGGAGGTTAATGATATTTTCAGGGATTTTCACAACAGACCAACAGGTCAGAAAAAAAAAAGAGATGCCATTTCAAAAATGTTTTTCTGCCCTGGGATGTCTGCGGACATAGATAAATAGGTAAGGAAGCACTGTTCAGAATATTAATCCCTATAATGCACAAGGCTTGATTTTTATGGTACTGAATCCATATTTTTTATGTTTTACACACTTAACTTTTTTAAATTCATTAAACTTTGCCACCATTTGAGATAAAGTCTTCAAACCATAATTTGTAAATATTCATAATATTATTTCCTATAATGCACAAGGCTTGTTTTTTTTCTGATTGTACCTTTATTATTTTTATATGATACTGAATTAATAGTTTTTAAATGTTTTATGACCCACTTAACCCTTTCGCACGTAAATTCTAAATGCTCAGACTGCCCCCCCTGGCGTGAGTTTTTTTAATGCGACCGTTGTTATTCCTGAATCGCGTTCTAATTTCCATGGCAACGCATCAGCTTTGCCACGTGATACTTCGCTATTACAATGGCGCCTGGATGGATCATTGCTTGCAGGTTAGTAGTCAAGGACACGTTTCGCTTGAATTTTTCGTTAAAAAACTCTCAAATTACTTGTTAGCATGTTCAACTATAGTAAACTTTAGGTTGACATGTTTATTTTGTTATTTTTTTCCACGGCTTTGAGTTTTTCGCGCACGTGCAACTTTGTAGACCCTGCACAACACTGCACCACAATTGGTGAGTACGTTTGAGTTTTATTTTTTTCTTGATTTTGAAGCGCCTAACTAATTACAAGCATGCAGTGAATATGTGCAATAATGTGGATGTTCACATGTCAGCACTGTTTAGCACATTGCCCCTTTTGCATGTAAAGCTGTATAACGTTACCTAACTTACCATTAGCTTGCTCGAATGTTGTTGATAATAAGTGAAATGTAAATGTAGCTGTTTTCTGCTTTGTTACTAAGAAATATGTGTATAAGTTTAGCATTATTCATTCATTTCTTTCAGTCTAGAATTCCTGTTGTTTATAAATCACAAAATGTACAAATTTCATAGATGTTTTATTACATTTCTTTCAATCCAGAGTTCCTGTAGTTTATAAATCACAAAATGTACAAATTTCATAAATGTTTTATTACATTTCTTTCAATGTAGAATTCCTGTAGTTTGTAAATCACAAAATGTACACATTCTATAGATATTTTATTATATTTCTTTAAATCTAGAATTCATGTTGTTTATAAATAACAAAATGTACACTTTTCATAAATGTTTTATTACATTTCTTTCAATCTAGAATTCTTCTTGTTTGTAAAGTATATATAATGTTTTTTTGTTTTTTTAAATTGATAACATTTACAAAAAATAAACAAATTTAATTACTAACTCTTCACAATCTTTTCTTTATTTACAGGCTTAATAATGCTTCAGTGTGTGGTACTCCTCAAAACATGGGACAGCACACAAGGGAGTGTTGCATGGCACACACATGTATTTGGTGAGGCGCCTCTGCTTGCTCTTGCGTGTACTGGACAGGCAGACCTTGCAGTGTCGCCTGGTCCGGCTGCCCTGGGAAGTGGTCTGAGGTACTTCAGATGGAAAATGCCTGGCTGTAAGGCGCAGAGGAGTGTCCAAAGCAGGACGGCCCCCTTTGGATGGACATCGGGATGTGCTGTACTCCTCCAGCAGCCCTCTCATTAGGTTAATCCTGAATTGCATGGAGGTGATTTCCTTCCCTGTTAATAGTAAAGCACATCAATGTTGCGCGAGGAGGGTATAATAGTATGTGACAGTATATGTGGCCCTGGACCACAAAACAAGTCCTATGTTGCGCGGGTATATCTGTAGCTATAGCCAAAAATACATCCGATGGGTCAAATTTGGATTTTTTTTTTTTTATGCCAAAAATCATTAGGATTTTATTTATCATGTTCCTTGAAGATATTTTGTAAATTTCCTACCGTAAATGTATCAAAACGTAATTTTTGATTAGTAATATGCATTGCTATGAACTTCATTTGGACAAGTTTAAAGGAGATTTTCTCAATATTTTGACTCTTTTTTTTGCACCCTCAGATTCCAGATTTTCAAACAGTTGTATCTCAGCCAAATAGTGCCCTTTCCTAACAAACCATACATCAATGGAAAACTTACATATTCAGCTTAAATAAATCTCAATTTCGAAAAATGTACACTTATGACTAGTTTTGTGGTCCAGGGTCACATATTCTATTTATTATTGTGAATTTGTTTATTACAGTTTAGTTTACATCAGTTGACAGTAGGGTGTAAATGTGTAAACAAAGCATTTTATATTTGAAAACATTTTTATATATTATATAGCCTTTTTTTAAAAAATATAAAATATATGTTTTTTGCAACAGTAATGCTAACAACAATAAAAATACCTTGATGTCATTAACACAGATCTATCTTGTTTTATAGTTATTCTTTAATTTGTGTACATTTCTCACCAGTAAGTTGCCGGTAGACGATTTGGCTGTTGAGTACAACTGTGTCAAGCAGGTGAAAGAAAACCTTCTTGTACCACTTGGTGGACTTTCTGGTGCACTCAAGAAAACCAGTCATCATATCAGCTTTGTCAACAGCCCCCATTTTTTTGTTGTATTCCAGCACACACACTGGCTTCATCTTTGGTTGCCCAGTGATGTGATCAATCTTCCCTGTGGCTGCCATTCCAGTTGGGTGGACTGTGGTAAGGACATGAACATCCCTCTTATCATGCCATTTGACTGCCAACTGTGATCCATTTTCTCTGAAATCTACTTCTCCCTTTGTCATTTTTTTGGTGAACGTTGGCATCCCTTTCCTGTTTGGACGCACAGTCCCACAGGCTCCAGTGCCAAGAGACAGGAGATGCTGGAAAAGTGTGGGACTGCTGTACCAGTTGTCCACATAAAGGACATGGCCCTTTCTGAGGTATGGTGCTAGCAGTGTCATTACGACAGACCCAGAAATTCCAAGCCCTTGGTAGTGTTGGATGTCAGTGGTAGATCCAGAGTAGATAATCATGTCCTGCACGTAGCCAGTGAGCACATCACACAGAACAAAAAATTTAACCCCAAATCGGTTCCTTTTAGATGGAATGAACTGACGAAATGCCAGCCGGCCTTTCCACTTCATCAGGGACTCATCCACGCAGAGATCTCTGTATGGCAAGAAGTTGCGACGAAAAGAGGAGGTGAGGGCACTGAATACTTTTCTGATTTTTTTCAGAGGGTCATTAAACATTTCTGTTGTGTTGTTTGCAAAGTGAAGGCAGCGGAGGAGGATGAGAAAGCGGTCCTGTGAAAATAAAGACCGGAAGAATGGTGTCAAGAGCATGGGGTCTGTGCTCCAATAATCACGGAGCGATGGCTTTTTTACCATTCCCATTAGCAGAACTGATGCCAGAAATGTGTACATTTCAGGTATGCTTGTAGGAGCCCATTTAACCATTTTCCCTTTTGTCTCCTCTTCTTGAATTTCTGAGGCATAGCGGTTTGTTTCCTCAACAATTTCTTTGACGACATCTTCCGTGAGGAACATTTTATAACAGTTCACCTCACTGGGGGATTCTGGAGGATTTTGCACTCCACACAGTTGGTTACTGAACTCCCCTGGGCCTGGAGGATTAAAAAGGTTTGTTACCTTCCAGGATGATGAATTTGTGCCATCTGCCTCAGCAAAAACATGGGCTGATGTTGTGGAAGTCTCTTCATCTTCTGTCCTGTCAAGAGCTTCAAGGTTTGCGGGAAGGTCCTCATCGCTGTCACTGTCTGCTTCACTGTCAAAATCCTCATCAGAATTAAAAAAAATCTCCACAATTTCCTCGTTTGTGAGTTTTCTTCTTTTAAATTGGTTGGTAGACATTTTTTCTTATTAAATTAATAAAAAACTGTTTTGAATGTATGTAAATTCGATGTCAAATAAGGCGTTGCGAGTGTGAGGTAAAAGTGACGTCACTCCTTAGTGAAAAAAAAAAGACTGCAATGCATGACTGTTTTATATATTTTATTTTATTTTATTTATTTTTTTTACAAAACATTTCCAAATTTTTAAATACATTGTTAAATATTTAGCATTAGGACTGTTAAATATATGCAAGTCAAGTTCTGTTAGTTGATCGGTAAGTTCTCACGGGCTATGGGCGCCGCCATTATTTGTTTACAAATAAGCAGGTAAAAGCCTGCTGGATATACAACACAAAATCACCCACTTTTTCCGAAAAACATGCAAGTTGCTGGCTAACTGGCAAAGGAATAGACATAGCTATATCTAAACATTGTGTGTTTGATGTGAATAAAACCTTGCGTTATGTTTGAAAAGTTATTTTGCTTCTGTTGTAGAGGGCAGTGTGCAATTATACAATACATATGTTTTTTCCTACTGTTTATGTGCTTATGTAATGTAAGGAAAATGAAATAAACATACTTAAAAACACTGAACGCGTCAGTCTATGGATCAGCGCAAATTAATGCGGGAAAGCGGATTTGAATTGAGCGGCTGATCACGTGACGCGCTGAACGTTCGAATCACACCGGTGTGATCGTACGCTCCAGGGACCAGCCAAGAATGATCACACTGGTGTGATCGTACGCGTCAAAGGGTTAAATTCATTAAACTCTGCCACCGTTTGAGATTGTAGTGAATTTTGCTTTTGCCAACCTAGGGAGGTGAAATAGGGTAATGATGGGTACTCATGTCACAGCTGACGTCATGATTCTTGGATCACGTGTCAATTAATGTGTGGTTATGAGTACATCACATTAGAAAGATTGGTGGGATCTCTAACTTGTAGAACCTCTTCTGTATTATCAACACAAGGAAGACACAAGTTGTAATAAAATAAAATTTATTAACAAAAGATAGACAAGAGTAATCAACAACTACTAAATGAATACCATGAATGAAGAAGCAATAAAGTGCATAACATGCATAAAATGCAAGTGATTATGTTGGGTGTTGCTATGTCAGAGCTACATTATCTGCAAAGATAAACTGTTGCTACTCTGAAACAAATAAGGTGAAGAACTCTATTATGCATCAAACAAATACGTGTAAGATTTGTTATCAACTGCAATCAACTATATAATATCTAATGTAAATAAGAAAATCATATACTGATAATATACAACAATGCCAAGGTCTCTGGAAGAGGTTTGGAAGTAATATTCATGTTCGCTGCGGTTGAGTGAACAGTCCGGGGGAGGTGATGACTTCCCCTGATTGCGCTGGTGGCAGTACAGTGAGGAAAGGAGCAGAAATCCGTTTCGACAGCCTTGAACATGAAGCGCTGTAGGATGCTGATCTCCTGGAGCACAAGGGGTCCTAAGATCTGGAACACGCAGATGTGGCCCTGGAGTAGGTGCTGAAGATCCTTAGCTTGGAACACGCAAGCAAATGTACTTTAAAGTGAAGGTTTGCTCGCCAGAGTAACCTTGTTGCAAATGTCTGTGCATCTTCTGCCTCTCTGGGCTAGAGACTCAGAACTTGGTCAATCCACTTAGTCTCTCTAGGATGGAGACCCGTGCTGCATCTGTTGTCTCGCTGGACAAAGACTCTAAACGTAGAGTATCTCTTTCCTCACAGGTTGGAGGCTCAGAAAGTGGACGTATCTGTTGCTGCCTCAAAAGCTGTAGACTCAGACTTTGAATCTCTTGTTGTCTCACCCTTGTGGGTCACAGACTCAGAACTAGTGTAACTGTTGTTGTCCCTCCCCTCGCAGGACTCACACTCAGAACCAAAGTTGATCTGCTAACGGATCGGATGGGAAACTTTGGGGAAAAATGGGGAACTTTGCTGATCTGTTATTGTCCTTTCCTCTACAGGACTCAGAACGGGGTGTTTCTGTTACAGTCCCTACTCTCACGGGTAGCAGACTCAGAACATTGGTGTTTCTGCTATTGTCTCACCTTCACAGGCTGGGGACTTTCTGAGTGTCTTTTGGAAGAGTACCTT
Organism: Labeo rohita; assembly: GCF_022985175.1. NCBI lineage: Eukaryota > Metazoa > Chordata > Actinopteri > Cypriniformes > Cyprinidae > Labeo > Labeo rohita. The sequence continues at coordinate 770,276 of NW_026129601.1, read as the reverse complement.
TATCCATTTCCGATTAGGAGGAGATTGCAATTTGGCGCTTCTTCATTTCCGTGCTATGATTGTCTGGTTCCATCAGAGCAGGGGCACACGTGGTGGCCCACCCTTCTTTCCTCCTGTGGAATTTACTTGTCCAAACACAAACCTAGAAAAGTGTCACTAAAGTTTTACCGGTGCATTTCTCACTTTTCAAACCATAACCAGAATGCATTTGGCAATGTTACGAACACAATAAATACAAACATGATAGGAAAAGATTGAACTGTCATGCATTCATTTATCCATTAACAACTGAGTTTGTTGCACTACACGTTGTGCACTATAAGGAATACTTATTTCTCTGAATAAGTATAAGATGTGTGTGTTGTAGTGTGCATCAGTTTTAAGGTTTGAAAACATAGTTATGAATGGATTTGGATGGATCTCCATGATCTCTCTTTGTTTCACCCACTGGAGGTCCTAAGGAATTTTTATGGTCAGTCGCAGGCCAAACCCTTAGGAATCAGTCTCAAGGTGGGTGAAGGGCACAAACTGCATTTTGACCAATAGGAAGTTCTGTCCTTCCTGGGCTTTGTACCAAAGGTCTTCTTCTTGCCCTCTAAGAGATGTCTGGCTGTTGTCCTGGCATCTTTATTTGATGGCATTGTTTGTAATAATGTCATGTACCAATTATTCGATCCTACCAATGTTTTTTTTTTCTTCTTTATTTTGATTGACATTGATATCCACTTTTAAGTGGAATTGCTCATACAATTAATTTGTATCCATATTGTATTCTGCCTTAAATTTGTTAGTTTATGCATTTATTTTGGATTTATTGCAGGAGCTGGGGTCCCACAGGTGAATGGATCTTCCTCCTTGTGGTGGTGGTTCTTCTTTATTGTGTGCTGTGTAACACAGTGTCTGGTAGTGTGATCTGAGTGCATGGTGGTGTATGCGTGGAAGTGTAAAACCAAACTTCATCTTGTATCCTGCCGTACTGATTATTGTTTTGTTTATTTAATTGTTACAGGTTTATAAAGTTAGTTCATAGTATTACCCTTTTTTCTGTTTGTAATTTGTGTTGTTTGATTGAATTTGTTAATTGGGGTTTTCAGATTTTCTTATTGGGTAAAAGCTTGGGCTTGGCTCTGCACTGCCTGTCACATAATTATATAACTGAAATCGCTTTGACACGTTGACCTCTCCTGGGGCCTAATTTATAAAATGTTGTGAAGAAACCATTGCAAATTTGATCTTATGATAATTTCTCAAATATGTGCATGAACGTACATACAGAAAATGCATGTACACATCTCCTTCGGGTGTGAAATCTATGAATCGCAACTGTATAGTTTCAGCTCTCTACCTTGTAAACGACTCCTAATTAATGTCATTAACGTATAAAAGATAGCTATCATCATCCAAATCCTTTAATTTAAAACAGCGAGCTGCAAGCACAGCTTACTTTTTCCAGAACCTGCAGTACTCCAACAAGAGAAAGTGCATACATCTGCTTGGACCCTGACATGACGCTAAGCACTTTTCCACATCAAAGCCAGTTTTTACAAATATGAGCACTGGCGTGGATTTAAATGCACACACACTCTAAGATCAAATCTGAGCATACGCATGCTTTATAAATGAGGCCCCAAGACTTTGAGGTAAAGCAGCCTCAAAACTACCAGAGAGTCTGAGCACAAACTCAAGCAACAGCTGAGGTAGCTTTTATTAGTCTACGTTTATAATTGTGTTTGTGAATTTGACTTATAATAAACATAGTATTTTTTTTCACTATTTCTCAGTTTCATTGAAACATTTTGATTTTCAGAAAACTGCAAACAACATCTGCAGCTACAAGGGAAGAAGTGGAGGAACTGCAGAAGGAGGTTCTACTGATACTAGGGTCGCCACGCGTCCCTTAAAATATGGAATTGTCCTGTATTTGAGAATTAAATAGTGGGTCCTCTTTTGAATTAAAACGAACAGGGTTTATCTCGTTTTGTCTTTAAAGCACCATCCGATGCAAATCATCCCACCTGCATTCTGTGAAGACTTGCCCTATTCTACTGTGCCCCTGATTTGGGTTATACTCACTGCCATCGCTGGTTTGATTGTTTTTTTTTTACTTTTAACAGGTTCAGGGCCAAACAAGGTCAGAGAATGGAGGGTCTCTTGGCAGCGACTCTTTAAGTTTGAAATTATGGCAGAGGCAGATCTCTGAAAGTTTCAGAGCTAAAACTGAAGTGGATCCAAAAGTACCAACAAGTAGCAATCAAATATGTCAGCAGAAATGAGTATCAAGCCAATTGCACAGTTCGTCATGAGTGTTCTCTATGGTGCTCACAGAAATCAGAGCAGTGTCTCACAGTTTTTCATACCTCAAGCATCTCCCAAGGCAGATTGAGTAATGATTGAGTTTTTTAGTCATCTCAACAGTTTTCTGTTTGATTACTTTAGATTTAATATGCTGCCTGTTTGTTAAGAAATATTACAAATAAATGAATCACATCCCAATGTTATGTTATGGTATGATTTGTTTATTAAGGCTGAGGTGTACAGTCAGACATATGAGCATTAATTTAACAAGAGAGGTATCTTTAACACATATAATGAAAATATAGTGCCTGTGTGAAGAAAATAAATAACTAGATGTTATACTTAAGCAAGCTAGAGAACTGCATCCTTCAATACCATAGAATTAACTGTATAAACACTAGTAAATAAATGCAAATATATATTTACCTACGGCTACTAATAATAATTGTGTTTTACTTAAATTAGGAAATGTTTGTAGAGATATTATTTATGTGGTGTTTTATTGGTACTGTTAATGCAAACGATGACAAATTACAAATTACCCTATATAATTACTCAAGTTCTCCCTCCAGCCTCTGCACCATGACATGATTTCCTTCAGCGACACTGAGTAAGCTCAACCAATTAGTCTGCACTACAAACATAGGAAGAAATTAGCCAAACTTTTTTTTTTTTCAATAAGTGTTTTCTTTTTTGATCTGTTATCATCAGGAGAGAGCAGAAATCATCACAGAAAAGCAGCACAGCAGGTTGATCATTTCTCCAAAGAATATTTGGGAAAAAGAACAGTTGCAGCAACAACACCACAGGAAAGGAATAGATAGATGGATAGATAGATGGATGCAATTCAGGAACATTTGAAACACAGCAGCATTATTGTTTTTTTTGTTTTTGTTTTTTTGTAAGAATTCATTGTACATTTTCAGTCTGTTTATTTGCTCATCCATTGATCCTTTGTAGTTTTGTCCAGTCACAAATTTATACTTAAGTTCCTCTGTCTCACAGGACGCTACATCAGTTATTCGTGACCCCAGTGGAGACACATGGCTGCAGTGCAGTGACACCTTTGTCAGAAGAACCAGCTGGTTGGAGAAGTCTGAGGATATTAGAACTTTTTGTTTTATGTCATAATATTTGGATTTTAACATTCAGTTTTTAATCCTCAATTGTACTTACCTGTTGTAGCATAAAAACTGTTTCAGTAGCTGAGCAGCAGTTGGTGCTTGACACAGATTTGAAGAAGTGGAGAGCAGCAGTTGTTGAAGATCCCATCACATGATCCCATAAAGAAGATCCCATCGTGAGTGGATCTTGAGTAACACACATGCTCTAGTTTCTCCCACATCAACTGGTCATTTCTGGGGTCAGACTTGCAGACTTATTTATTTAATTCAGATACTGTCCCTCTGGCAAATAAAAATGTATTTAGGACATCCTTCATCCCAAATTCTTGACTTTGTTGGTGACTGATAAAAATCATGCAACAGATAATGTGTGTTTGTCTCTGTATAGACCAGGGGTGGCAAACTCTGGTCCTGGAGAGCCACAGCCCTGCAGAGTTACGCTCCAACCCTAATTAAAACTCACCTGCCTGTTGCTTTCTAGTAACCCTTAAGACCTTGATTAGCTTGTTCAGGTGCGTTTGATTAGGGTTGAAGCAAAACTGTGCAGGGCTGCGGCTCTCCAGGACTGACGTTTGCCACCCCTGGTATAGACCCTTGGCACATTTCTGGGGTTCTCAGAAGTTAAAGTAATCATAGTTATGTAAAGGAAAACGCAAGAAATGTATTTATTTGTTCTTATTTGCCACAATAGCAAAATGAAAAAATAAAAAAAACTAATTGCTTTCCAAGTGAGGAAAAAGCGAATAAATAAATAAGATAACAAGTATTTAGTCAAAAGAATGAAAGATGTCAAATTTGCATATAGTGTTGTAAATATACATTAATTAAAAAAAAATAATAATCTAAATCTACCATGCTAATAATTGTGGAAAAGCATTATCATATATATAAAATAGACACCATTCTGTAAACGGGACTTTTATTTTGGTCGTGCGACTTGATGTCATAAAGCTACGCCCCTTCTAGCCCTGCATTTGTTCTGATTCGGTTGAAGAAAGGTTTGTGGTTTTTACGTTTTTAATTCAACACAAACTGTTCTGTTTTACAAACTACGTAAAATAAATGAATCAATCTTAAATACAAGGTTGTAATACTTTAGAGCACATTGTCATATTAATAACAGAAAATGTGCATCTCATTTCGCTCCGTATATGTGAATCAGTACATCGTTCAAGTACGGGAAAGAGTTGAGAGAAACTGCGAATCCGAATCATCTGAAACAAATCATTTGTAAAATGATTCAGTGACTCGTAGCGCTCGAATCAGCTCATGCTGACGACAAACTGTGAAAATGCAAAGAGAACAACAAACCAAAACATGTGTAATGTTAACTTTTACAAACCAACTGAAAATGTTTTCATGAAAGTGTAAGTCTGCTTCATGTTATGTACCAGTAATTTAAACCAAATATAAACAAATACTATTAAATACTATGTATAATTTGTAATATATTTTAATCAGGTCATTTAAGTCCAGTAACTCTCACTCTGACTCCCTTATTAAACACTAGTGTCTTTCATAATTATTACTAGAAACAATTTTTATCTTACTAGTCAGATCTGTTTTTTTACTCGTGTTATGTTATGACTAGTCTGAATGGCCACATTAGAATACAATTAAACATTTTACTAGTAAAATAAAAAAATCTTACTAATAACATTTCAAATAAGTACTAGTATCTAATAAATGTGTACTAGTATCTTTTGAATAATTACTTGTTGCTAATCAATAAGTACTAGCTGTAACAAATAAGATCTAGTCAGCACACTCATAAGGGAGTCAGAGTGATAGATGTGCTTGAGAAGGCAAAAAAACAACCAAAACTGGCATTCAAATAAACAGAAAGACTCAAATTAAACAAAGGTTCACATGTGTATTAAGAGTTATATTTAGTATTAATTAAATATAATATACAAAAAGACATTTGCAGTTTGTTTGTAAAAGTTGTCATTACTCATGCTTGTGTTTGTTGTTCTCGTTGCATTTACACTGTTTTAAGCAGCAGGTCTCTCAGCGTGCACTGATTTGAGCGATTCAAAACAGTGAATCATTTTGCGATGCAGTTGATTCATTGATTCAATTGACTCGGAGTTTCGAAAAGCTCCGTCTCTTCATTACCAAGATAAACTGATTCACTATATTGGGAGCTAATTAAGATGCACCTTTTTGCATCACAGTGTTACAATAATTAATTAATTTCGCGGTTTTATATACACTTCTCTAAACATGTTTTGTTGATTTAAACAGTTCATATGATTAATAGCACACACCTTTCTTCAGCCGAATCACAGACGCGGGAGCGCGACGCAGCTTCATGGTGTCACATCGCCAGACCAAAATAGAAGTCTTTTCGCTAAAATAATTTACTTTTTCATAATAAAAAAAATAAGATAATAATAATATTGATACAGTGCAGCATTACTCGAAAGTATGAATTACAGAGCTACCAAAGCTCAAAGCAATTAATGCAGGTAAGATTGCTATCAAATTTATTTATTTGTTTTAAGTGGATTCGGTATGATAACGGGTAAAGTAGATTATTTAAATATTATAGATGGTTTGTAGTTTAAAGTAACGCATCTAATCAAAATCGGAGGAGTTTTCATCGATTGTGCGTGTGCGTGCATCACACCATAAGTAACCACATAATTATTGAGCATTCTCAGCAATTGTATAGATAAATGCTATTCCGCCTGTATAAATGTTTACATTTCAGAATTGTTTACATGATTGTACTTCGCTGTTATCACTGCTAATTAGTATTATTTATGTCATTTACGCTGAGTTTATGTATTTAGTCATTATAAACAAGGATGCACGGCACATCTGAGGTAGCGTGCATGCGCTCTAGAGTTGTTTACATCTTCAGTGGCAGCACGTGTGCAAGATTTTTCAATGTATAATTATAATAATTACTTATGATTTGGGTAAGCTGGAAAACATTATTATACTTAATCATTAATGATGGAACAGTATTCTAAAATAATACCAAATTACTTGTATATTAATCAAATTTGAATTGCCAAATGTTATTATAATGGAACAGTTTTCTTGTTTCTGCCTCGATCTTTTAGACTGAAAAGCAAACTATGAAACCATGCACTTCATATACATTTAAGCGTCCATAACGGTCACGTCCGTAACGCATGTTATAGTTCATAAGAGCAAAGAATAGAGATGAGCTGTTGGTCATAATAGGTTGTTTGCAATCACGTGATTGAGGATGCGCAAAATGCAGATGGAGGGCAGGAAGTTATTTTTCTGTACAGGAATCAATAGCAGAATCTCAAAATGACTGTGTTTTCAGTTGTTTATGGAAATCGGTCAAACCAAGAAATTTTATTTCATATCGTGTATGAACATTTGCTGTTCATAAGGAGGAAAACACAAGAAATTGAATGAAAAGAAAAAACAGGTATAAGTGGCTTGTAAACCTGCGTCTGCGGTCAGGAGGAGAGTCAGATAATGCTTGTGTGTGCGAATGGTTAATAAAAGGTATAATAATATTAAGATATAAAGAAATAAATATATACAGGGTGAGACCGTGAGAATACACTCAATGCTAAATGCCACACGTAGATACAATGTAAATAAAATATTATATTTGCAGTTGATTACAATTGAACCTTGTGAGATTGCAATAAATTGAAGTGAGTGACAGCTTTTTAGTGATATAAAAAACTATTTGCTCGCTTTCTAGGCTATAATCAATTCAGAATTTGAAAAGTTTCGCTTTACATGCTGCTAACAGGACCAATGGCCAAAAACCCTGTACAGCAGTAGTTTTAGGAGTGACATATACCCTGCATCCTTCATATAAATGTGGGAATCACTTTCAAAAGAGTGTGTTTGCTATCAGGGTTACTTGCGTAGCTTATTTCCACCGCCTCCATGACGGGCAACTGAGGCAGCTATTTGAATTTAGTTGAAAAATCACTCCTCTTCATAACATAAGGATCACATCCAACATATGTGATTTTCTGTTTATATGTTTCTCTTGTACAGTACAGACTTTCCTCCATATCATCCATTCTGCTTTTTCAGTCACTCCTGAAAGTTCGCTGCATATGCAGGGTTTTGTGGCTATTGGTCCTGTTAGCAACACGTAAAGCAAAACTTTTATTCAAATTCCGACCTGATTATAGAAAGTGAGCAAATAGCGCTTCCATATGGTCACTAAAAAGCTCAAGTCACTCACTTCAATTTATTGCAATCTCACATTCTTCCATTATAATCAATGACGTTCTCGAAACTACAAATATAATATCTTACATTGTGTCTACGTGTGGCGTTTAGCATTAGGTGAATTCTCACTGTCTCACCCTGTATATATTTATTTATTTCTTTATTAATATCTTAACATGTTATTATATCTTTTAACCATTTGCACAAACAAGCATTATCCGACTCTCCTCCTAACCACAGGCGGAGGTTTACAAGCCACTTTTCCCTGTGCTTTTCAGTCAATTTCTTGCCTTTCCCCCCTTATGAACAGCAAATTTTCAGACATGATAAAATATATTTTGTGGTTTCTTGGTTTGACCGATTTGAGCATCCATAAACAACCTAAACATAGGCATTTTTGAGTTTCTGCTAGTGATTCCTATGGAGAAATATCACTTCCTGCCCTACAGCTGCATTTCGCGCCACAGCAATGACGTCATGTGCAAACAACCTATTAAGATGACCATAAGTTGCCTTTGTACAACAAGGTTTTTTTTAGTTATTTCATGTTTGTATGATTAAACTGTGTTATCATTTAGTCTACATGTCGACTGCGAATATAGGCTATGCACAAGCAGAAAACAACGTTTATATTTCATACTTTCAGAATTATTCTGAAAGTATGAAATATTCAGTCTTTTGGAGAACTGTGACATTTTATGTTTGCAAGAGACATTTTTAGCAATGCAAGATTTGGACAAACTGAATTCTTTTAATGATCATTTTCATGGCGGTGGTGAATCCACAGGAGATCTTGGTATGGGTTTAATTTAAGGTAGGATATCTGGGGGTGTGGCCATACTGTGGAAAAAACAGACTTACTGGTTAAGGTGGTTAGACTGAATGTTAATTGATGTTAATATTATAGTAACAATTATTACAATACAGATTACTCATCAAGATAAGAAATGTATACACCTTACGAATGTCATCGTAATGAAGATAAATATTTAAATAGACTAACTTTTATAAGTTCTTTTATTGAAAGTTATCCAATTTCTAGTGTTTATGTCATTGGGGATATGAATGCGGACATCGCAGACAGTAATTCATTATTCTCTAGTCATATTGTTCAGTTTTGCCAAGATAATCTAATTTTGTCAAGTGAAGTGTTTTTGCCTGTAGATAGCTATACCGATGTTAGTGAGGCTTGCAACACAACATCATGGTTGGACCATTGTACTAGCACACCAGATGCACATGCCTCGTTGAGGGTTATGAGTATTTTATATGATACAGTAACAACTGATCACATAACTGTTTCTATGGTGATAAATGTGGAGTATTTTATAGCATTGTCTAACAATGAAAATAATATTACTGCAGTAAAAATGGATTGGCCAGCACTTAAAAAGGTGGGCTTTTTAGCTTATTATGTAAGTACGGATAAATGTTTGAGTAATATTTATTTACCTAAGGATGCATTTATGTGTAGCGATGCTAATTGTAAAGATGCTAATCGTCAGAGGGATATCTGCTCAATGTGCAATGATATAGTTAATGCCCTGAACAGATGTAGTAACCCATTTTTTCAGCTGAAGGGTATAATGAATAAGACTAGGCCTGGCTGGAGTAAATATGTAGCTGAATATCATGCTGAAGCCCAGGAAACTTTTAAAACATGGGTTATGGCAGGTAGACTAAGGCAAGGGCCTGAGCTTGAGTTTAAGAAGCTTACAAATGCAAGATTTAAGTATGCCATTAATTTTATCTGTAAAAATGAGCAAACTTTAAGGGCTGATTCTATGGCTATGAAGCTGTTAAAATCATAATATTACTGATTTTTGGAAAGAAGCCAGAACTCTTAATAGTTGTAGAGTATCTCTTCCTTGTACTTTAGATGGAGTTTCTGGGGTAGAAAATATTGCAGAATTATGGAGACAGCATAATTTTAGTCTTTTTAATTGCACCCAAAATGAATTGTATAATGTGTAAATATTCAAGTTAATGATCCAATAGTAATTATGTCATGTGAAGTGGATCAAGCTATAAGCAAATTGCCTCAAAATAAAGCTAGTGGTCTAGATAATATTTCTGCTGAACATCTTAAATATGGAAGTAAGAGGATAGCCCCTTTATTAGCCTTCTGTTTTATTAGTCTTTTGATTCATGTTGTGTTACCAGATTCAATGTTGTCCGTTTTATTAGTATCAGATATTAAGAACAAAGAACAGAGTTCTGAGAGTGTGCTTCATTGCTGTGCATGTGCGATCTGTTCCAGTGCTGTTTATGGACTGCTATTAAAAGTTATGTAAGGATTATGCTAGTGTAAATTCATCTTATTAAGACACAACAGTAGGTAATTTAGTTAATTATAGACATATAGCTCTAGCTAGTATTCTGTCTAAAGTGTTGGAAAAAATCCTGTTGGATAGGATAGTTAACAGAAGTTATCACTGTTTAAAGCATACTGTACAACACTTTATACTGCTCATCTGTGGTTTAACTATAGAACATCTAGTTTACAGAAGCTCCAAGTAGCTTATAATGATGCATTGAGAATTTTACCAAGAAGACCTAGATGGCATAGTGCAAGTGAAATGTTTGTGAGTGCAAGAGTAATCACTTTTAAAGCATTATTACAAAATCTGATGTATAGATTTATCTGCCAGGTTAATGCTTCTAATAATGAGATTATTGTGGGTCTATCAAATATAAGGGTTAGTACTATACGGTATCAGTCAAAGTTGTGGAGACATTAGTATTGCTGTATTTTGTAAATGTTTATTGTGTGTGATTGATGTTATGGGTTGTATTTGTTCCGTGGTCTTTTAAATTTGGACCTTGAGTCTATAATAAAAGATTGATTCATTGATATTCTGCTAGTGAACACAAGTCACAAAGTAACACATTACAACGTGTAGCATTAATATGCAGCTTTTCGACTACAAAAAAGGCTATATTTTATATAATGTTATGATCGAATAAAATACCAGCTATTGAACGCAAATTACAAGTTAACATGTTTATAAAGTAACATTCTAGTTGAAATGATGCTTATGATTTGATTTCAATCAAGAAATCAAGTCACAAGTCTCAAGTATTTCTATGAGAAAAACAGAACAAGAACGTGGAAATAACATTAAGTTTTTATATTAATCAAACGATGACATCAGGTCTCATCGTACCATGTTTTTACTATAGTAATATAACAATGGTGTTTCTAATTAAACCACAGTAACCACAAATTTACAGTTGTCTGAGACTCCATCATAAACCATAAAATGTAAAATACTTTTACTATAATATTCATTTTCATAACAAGTAAACACGGGTCACAAGTTAACACGGGCACATTTTCTTGATTCAGCCAGCTGCATAATGTCACGCTAAGAGTAAAATCCTACTTGAATCCAGAAATCTGTGGTTGAATCAGCGCAGTTCAGTAGCTCAATGCGTTCATTGTTGTCGCCTCACAATGCGGTTGCTTTTTGCACGTGTTCGAAACCCATGCCAAACAAGCTTTTTTGTTTATTTTCCGTATTTCAGCTGCTACAGACCATCATACCAATAATTTGCAACCTTTACAAGAATACCAAAATCATATCAATTTTGGTATTCTTAATATCACGTCAGTTCGTGTTTTCAGAATTGGCGAATCTGCTGCGGTCGTTTCATCACATCTGGAATGGAGGACCTGAACCAGGAACTTGGTCACCAGATAACACGGTAACCAGTTAAACCATAACACTGGCTTCCTTTGAAACACGTTTAATTATTGCGCCCGATGGGCCCTTGCCCGCTTCATCCCCGCTCCGTCCCCTACCCCATTCTGTCTTTTATACGCAAGAGCATGTCAGGAGAGGCATGCAGAGTGGTAAAATAATAATCATTATTAATTACTAATTTGAATCACTACATTTATAACTAAAACAATACCTTGAAAAAGAAAAGAAGGTTTTTATGATCAGAAATTTCTTTAACCAATGAACCCCTGTAAACTTTGCAGTCCAAGAATCCAGTAAACGAATGCGTTCAAGCAGTAAGTCCTATATATTTATATATAATTATTATTATTATTATTATTGTTATTATTATTAAAGAGTGAATTTAACTCCCTCAGAGTTAACATTAACACTTATCCAGTGTATATGGTTACCACTGGTAAAGTGTTAAACTAACACTTTTGGAAGAGTTAACATTATTAACACCCTGACAGTGTTACTAACAAACTCTTAAAATGTAAAATATTAAGACCAGAATGGATGATGAAAACACCACTGGTTGCTGGTCAACACTGCACCAGTGTTCAGGTGAAAATATACAAAAATAAACCTACAAAACAATACACATACATTTATTTACAATTTATTTTTAAACTGAAACAATGTAAATATTTTTCCCTGCAACAAAATGATTTCACATTCAGTGTTTTCAATACATGTAAATTGTTCTTACAACAATTACACCATCGTAATATCAAGGCAAATCAATGCAAAAGGCACAAAATACACATTCTTATTTGGTGCATATGTACTCTTAACATCATCAGGGTGCATAAGTGCATATGGTATGGGCAGCTTGCATGTTTTGGAAGGCAGATCTTTCACCTATAGAGTGAAAGAGTTAGGCACATCATTAAACAAAAAAATGTCAAAGATGATCATGAACTCTTCAGCAGCTGGAAACTTGTATCAGGCAAGAATGGGACCAAATTCTAACACCAAAACTCCAGAAACTCAAAACCTAGACATCTTCAAACCGTTTTGAAAAGAAGAGGAGATGCTACACCATGGTAAACTTACCATAGTCTGTAACTACTAATATATGTTTTACCTGCTAACTTTATTCAATCAAACAATCTAGGAGGTTAATAATAACACAAGAAATAATAATTCATATTATTATGAAGTCCCAGTTCAATCCAGAATTCCACTCCTTCAATACTGCAGTGAATTCTAAACAGTAGAGAGTATCATTTTTGTTTTGTAAAGAAATTTTACAAAAGAAAACATTGTAGCATTCTACATGTCAGTGTTTTTACGTTGTTGAGTGATAAAGTGTGCTTTTTTTTTTTTTTTTTTGTAAAAACCTTTGCTAGAGTTATGGAACAATGATTGATTTGAGACTTTAATGAAGTGTTTTGGTAGTTTTAGTGCATTTTGAATGTGAAATAAGCTGCTGTGTCAAGTTGAAAGATGTTCAAGACAACTGTGAAGAGTTTTGAAAAAGTGACTTATTGAGGAAAAGTATTGAAAAATGCGTCCTAGAAATTGTAAAAAACATAATATTTATAACATTTAATATGTTACAAAAAATATGGACACACACACTGATCATACCGTCTTTATAAGGATTTCTGACACATTTATTCTGACTGTTCTGACAGAAGTTGAGCTGCAGTATTAATGTCATGAAGAGACTCAATAACATCTCACTCTTAATGATTTATCATGCAGCTCAAAGCATTATGGGTAGAATCTCTCATCAGTCTATTCTGGTTCATCAACACAGTTTCAATGATGATTTATTACCGACTCTAAACCCAGGATAGAGCTGCTGAGTGAATGTGGTCTGGACTGTGTGGATGAGTCTTGTTGTGTCAGAGACGCTGTAGAAGGACAGAGTTCCTGCACTCACATCCACATACACTCCTACTCTATGACTGATGGGTTCTACAGGGAGACGAGTTTCTATATTATTGTGTATGAATGAGTAACTGGAGTCACAGCAGAACAAACTCCAGGACTGATCATTATATCCAAACACACACTCATTACCCAATGCCTTCCTGCTGATGCTCTTAAATGACACTGATAATAACACACGTCCACTCCACTCAATCTCCCAGTAACAGCGTCCACACACACTCTCTCTACACAACACCTGATACACACTACCAAATCTGTCTGGATGATCAGGATACCACTGATTCCCATACACTCGTGTCATCTTTCTGTTCTCCTCAGACAGTCTGACATATTTGTTTGCTGTGTTTGGATCCAGTGTGAGAAAACAGGCATCTGAACACAAGAACAGACACATTTATAACACAACAACAATCACTACAGCTGCATGTGTGTGTGTGTGTGTGTGTGTGTGTGTGTGCACACCTGGTATTCATCACGTTATGGGGACCAAATGTCCACACAAGGATAGTAATACCAGTAAATTTTGACCTTGTGGGGACATTTGTGAGGTCCCCATGAGGAAACAGGCTTATAAATCATGCAGAATGAGTTTTTTTGAGAAAGTAAAAGTGTGCACAGTCTCCTGTGAGGGCTAGGTTTAGGTGTAGGGTAGGTGTAGGGCGATAGAAAATAGGGTTTGCACAGTATAAAAACCATTACGCCTATGGAATGTCCCCATAAAACATGTAAAAACAACAATGTGTGTGTGTGTGTGTGTGTGTGTGTGTATGTGCTTTTGGTTTATATATCCTGGTGGGGACTTAAACCTGAATACACATATACTAATGGGGACTCATGTCACGATGGGGACCTAAATTGAGGTTCCCATGGGTACAAAAGCTTATAAATCATACAGAATGAGTTTTTTTGAGAAAGTAAAAATGCAGAAAGTTTTCTGTAAGGGTTAGGTTTAGGGGTAGGGTAAGGGGATAGAAAATACAGTGTGGAGAGTATAAAAACCATTGCACCTATGGAGAGTCCCCACAAGGATAATAAACCAGACGTGTGTGTGTGTGCATGCGTTTGGAGACGTACATTTCTTTAGTCCTGCTGTAATCCGGGATTCTCCTCCATGATCCACACTAGAAAACACAGACACATTCAGTCAGAAAACATACTGTTGCTATGTAGTTGCCAAGGTACTGAGGGTGGTTGGCTGGAAGGGAGTTGCTATCTAGTTGCTAGCAGACTTGGGTGGCTGCTATGCAGTTGCTAAGGGACTTGGGGTGGTTGCTAGGCTGATTCAATGTAGTTGCTAGGGTACTTGCGTGGCTGCAGTGATGTGGATAATATGTTCTGGGTGGTTGCTATGCAGTTCCTAAGGCACTCAGTGTGGTTGCTAGGGTGTTCCTATGTAGTGGTTAGGGTGTTCTGGGTGGTTGCTAGGCTGTTGCTATGTGGTTGCCAAGGTACACAAGGTGGTTGCTAGGGTGTTGCTGTGCAGTTGTTAGGGTACATGGTGTGATTGCTAGTAGGGCTGTGTATCTGGATACGGGACTGCAGTGAATTTCAGCAGAATTGAGTGAAACAGCTGTTTATTACACACTGAATACTGTAGGATCAGTGATAACTACAGGCAGAGCAGACAATTGAGCTAATATATTAATACAATCATCTTTACATTGTTGGTAGGTTATCACTGCACAAATTAAAACACTTTCTACCTTTAAAAAAAAAAAAAAGAGAGAGAAGTGTTCTTAACCCTCTGGGGTCTGAGGTGATTTTGGGTCCCTTTAGATGTTTTGACTTGCCCTGACACTTGTGCTTATTATGTGAGCAAGATGGATGTACATGTTTGCATTTTTTAGAAAAAAAAAAAAAAAAAAAAGGATTATGCTTGATTAGTAGGTTTTGGGAAAATAAATGTAGCTGAAATAAGGCCATAAAACTACATAAAAATGTATAGCCTTGAACAAGGCTTTCCACTCTTGTAGGCTAGATTATTTAATTCAAAATTATGTGAAAATGATCCTGCTTACTCTTTCACAGAAAACAATATATAGATTTGTTTTGTGATTGAAAGAGAATATGCGAGGAAGTGAGAATGGCCCATCAGTGTGACTGTCACTATGAGGCAGGAAACAAAGAATGTGAGGAGAGTAAGACAATGGGGGTTTTGGTCATTTGTATTTTATTTACAACACAATATAATCAAAACATACATAATGAAGGTCAAAGACACATTATTGTATTCACTGACCTAACCACAGAGATGTGAACAGACCTTGTATCATTCCTGTTAAGCAAGTGAAACTAGTAAACCATACCTGATATTTAAGTGTTTGCGGCTTCTTTCCATGGATTCAAGATTAAAAAAAAAAAAAAACATCAGTAGTCACAGAGCTTATTTTATCATAGAATATCAGTATAGATGAACATCTGATGAGCGCTTTCAGAGGAAAACAGTTTGAAAGACTCGAGTGAAAGTCAGCAGGATTCATCTGCGATGCAGGTATCAGATCACTAAAAAACAAGCAACAGAAAAATTCTCTGAGCATGTTAATTTCAGAAGCATCTCTATATAATGATTTTGCATGCTTTGTACTATTGTAAAACACTTTATATCTGAGACACAAATTGTTATTGTTTAGCATGTTACAAACCTCTATTTGTGAACAGAGTATCCTTAATAATAAACATGATCTAGACATTCTTAGACTCGCAGTAGTCATCATGTTACAGTGAACACTCAAATTACTTTTATATTGTATTTTGTTTTATATTATATAGAGCATGAACCCACACCCACCCACCCATATATATCATATAGAGCATTCACTCAAAATCAGGCTTCAGTACAGAGTAAAACAGGAGTTAAGTCCTAAAGGAGTCCTAAAATTAGGATTGACACAACCATTATTTTAAAGAGTTTCTCTTAAATCGGCAAGTTGTGAGCTACCTTTAACATTAAGATGTTTTGTGAATATAGGCCCTCATGCTTTGTGAATATGGTCCAAAGCTTCTTAAGTTAAAAAAAAGAGCACTTACCTTGTAAGTACTTCTGCTTCAATAGCATCCTGATCATGGGTTTGAGCCAGACGGGTGCACTCCTGAAATGCCCTATCGCAATCTGAAAGAAACTGTCTCAGTGCCATGAACCTGCTGCTGCTATATAAACCACGTTCTTCTTCTAATACTTTCTCCCTTGCAGCCAAATTTTTTTGGCTCCTCCTTAAAGGTAGATATACCAGATGAGGTAGGCTCAGCGTAACCATTTGGTAAGTGTTAAGTCTCATGAATAATTACAAAAAAACAAAGGCATGGATTGGCACATTAATCGTCATAAGAAAGACAACAAGCTGTTATGACAGGCAGGGTCAATGTGAAATTCCTTCGTTTTATTTAAATTTAATGTGGCATAGTCTCTTGTTATGTGTTTTAATATAAAAAATATATTTTCGGCACCAATAGCCTCGTGGGTAGCGTGCCGACATATAGCGCCATTGCACTGCGGGCGTCCTGAGTTCGAATCCCAGCTCATGAACCTTTCCCTTCATTTAAAAGTAAACATATCAGGCTTTCTATAGATATCTCTCTCATGTCTCTGTGTGGAGTATTTGCTGAGTTTTAGTTCATTTTAGTGATGCATTTCTTAATGACGATCACAGAGAACAAAGCAGCAGACTGCATACCCTGTTTGTTTGCTTTATTTCACAAAACCACAGAGTGTTGTTGTTATTATGAGTGTACACAAATAAAAGGAGACTCCTTACAGATTCCATTAATGTATTGCTCTTAGCTGTACAATCAAAAATGACGGAGTAATTGAAGGTCTTTTTTGGCGTTTTCAGAAAAACGTCACAAAGCGTTTTTGGACCCCCGAGGGTTAAAAGGCAAATCTCTGCTTTTGTAAATTTTCTCGATTTAAGAGCTCAAACTCCATAATTCTCCTTCCCTGAACTGTATGCGTTAATGTGTGTGTATGTGTGTTTTCAATAGTTGTAGTTTTTGTATCTTAGAGTAATTCAAATCATTGTTTAATTGCAAAGAGCACTGTCTTGTGTATCTTATGCTTATAAAATTCTGTCTGTGCCCAGATCTAGCTAACCTAGCTCACAGTTAATAAAATAAAATATCACTTTAGTTAGGGGCCAAGCACCACTCTGGAAGTCTATGGCAGCCCATAGAACCACTTGCGGGAAAGTTGTGAAATTTGGCACACTGATAGAGGACAGTCCCATCATTAACCACAGCAAGCGCAAATGAATTCTTTGAAAAGCACACAAAAATGTATGTGAGGTTATATCTCTGCAACAGTTTGGCATATTGAGACCAAACTTGGTGTGTGTAATAACAAGCATGACTTGAGGCTACCTGCAGTGTTTCGGCACAGTGCCACCTAGTGGTCAGGAGATATGTAAAATGGCTTTTTTTTCATGCTGAGTCCAACCATATCCAATTTTCCCATGTCAGCCATTTTGAGTGTCGACCATATTGAATTTTGCCCAAAAATGCTATATTTTATGAACACATTGACATATCATTACGAAACTCTGTATGTGTCTTCGGCACCATGCCCTGACAGTACTCAAAAAATTTGGATGTAGCGCCATCTTGTGGTCAAAAGTTATAACGAAATTTAGAAATCTGCTTATAACTTTTGTTTTAATTGGCCTATTCTAATGAAACTAGTCTTGATATATTCCTTGGATCATGCCAAGATCATTGATACCAATTATGCCATAATTGGATGAACTTCCTGTCCGCCATTTTGATTTATGTTGAAAACCTACTTTTGCGAACTCCTCCTAAACTGTTTGTCCGATTTTCACCAAATTTGACTCAGATCATCTTCAGACCGTGCTGACAAAAAGTTATGGATTTCGTGTCGATGCTTAGTAGGAAACGGTTTTCGCTTAGCGCATCAACGAATTTGCTGGAAGGATGCCAAACTGCATCTGAGGCTGTATCTCTGCAGAACTTTAACATATTTGCACCAAACTTTGTATGTGCCATTGTCACCTCACACTGACTATGCCACATAGATTCGGTAACAGTGCCACCTATTGGTCAGAAGTAATACACCATTTATTAAACATTAATAATGAAATTTCCAAAAATGCTAATAACTTTAGTGTACATTGGCTTACTCTAATAAAAAATGTTATATTCGTCTCGTTATATTCCTTGGATCATGTCGAGAACACTGATACCAATTATACCATAATTGGGTCAACTTCCTGTCCGCCATTTTGATTAATATTGAAAAACTTTTTTCAAACTCCTCCTAGACCTTTGGTCCAATTTTCACCAAATTTGACTCGGATCATCTTCCGACCATGCATTTCATGTCAATAGATGAAATGGTTTTCATTTAGCACATCAACGAATTTGTTGGAAAGATGCCAAACTGCATCTGAGGCTGTATCTCCACAAAGCTTTGACATATTTACACCAAACTTTGTATGTGCCATTGTCACCTCACACTGACCACTTCAATTTGGTAACAGCGCCACCTATTGGTCAGAAGTAATACACCATTCATTAAACATTAATAATGAAATTTCCAAAAATGCTAATAACTTCTGATTGCATTAGCCTATTGTAATGAAACTGGTCCCAAAACATCCCTTGGATCATGCCGACAACATACATACCAATTATACGATAGTTGGTCGAACTTCCTTTCCACCATTTTGATTAATGTACAAAACCTACTTGTTCGAACTTCTCCTAGACCGTTGGTCCAGTTTTCACCAAATTTGACTCAAATCATCTTGAGACTGTCTTGACACAAAGTTATGGATTTCGTGTCGATAGACAAAACTGTTTTCGTACAGCGCCACCACAAATTTTAGACTTGATGCTCTGAGTCTGACTCTGAGGCTCTATTTCTGTGAAGCTTTGACATAATGACACCAAACTTTGTGTGTGTCATTGTAACCTCACACTGAACACACCACATTGATTTGATAAACTATTGGCCACCTATTGGTCAAAAATGATAAGCCAATATATTGTATTATTATTGGTTGTATTTATGATTTTTTTAGCCATTTCAATTGATATCATCCTAAAATGGCTTTTATTACTCATTGTTGTAGTCGGTCTGTTGCTACTTGCTGTGCTTAGCTCCTCAATTTGCCTCTTTAGTGCTTGGCCCCGCAATTGCTGGTTGCAGCTATATTTATTCTTCCGTTTCTTCCGCTCTGGAAGTCTATGGCAGCCCATAGAACCGATTGCGGGAAAGTTGTGAAATTTGGCACACTGATAAAGGACAGTCCCATCATTGACCATAGCAAGTTTGGAGTCTCCAACTCACACTCTCTAGCGCCACCACCTGTCCAAAATTTCAATAATTTTATGCTAATAACTTTTTAACTGTAAGGCACAGAATCAAAATTCTTTTTTCTTCTGAATCCTTGGCTGATGCCGAGTTGAATGAAGTCCAAAATTCCAAAATCCTAAGATTTAGTTTTTTTCTATAAAGTTTTGTTTGTAAAACCTACTTTTTCGAACTCGTTCTAGACGGTCCATCTGATTTTCACCAAAATTGGCTCAGATCATCTTCAGACCATGCTGGCAAAAAGTTATGGAATTCAAGTCAATTAGTCAAACCGTTTTCGAATGACGTGCGAACGATTTCTACGAAAAGCAGGCAAAAATGGATGCGAGTGTAACGAGGACGCTGAGGCAAAGGTAGAATCTAAATGCGGGTGTTTATTAAAGGAAGCAGAGTACACAAAAGCAGGCAGAGGGTCAATACCAGAAAGGCAGTCCAATAGCATACACAACACGAACGTAATCCAAGCAGCAGAGAGTTTAAGCAGGCAGTGGGTCAAATACCGAGCAAACAGTCCAATAGAGCAACCGTAGCAACAGGGGGAATCCAGAGAGCGATAGTCAAAAGGCAGATAAAGGGTCAAACCTTGCAAACAGTCCACACAGGCAAACAATCCAAACAGGGGTAATCCGTAAACTCGATAATCCAGAGGCAGAGCAAGACAGCAACAGGTAATCAAACAGAGTAATTAAGAACGCTCGGTAAGGCAGGTGAAACTGGCAATACTTCGCAAAGTATTGAGCACATGGTCAGTCTTTAAATAGTCCCAAACAGGAAGTGACAGTAGAAGCAGCAGAGGGAGCGTGCAGGCAGTGCTAGGGTGAGGGCTCCCTCTGTTGGCTTGGCGTTACAGAATCCCCCCCCCCAGGAGTGACTCCTGGCGCTCAAAAAACAATAGTCCAGGTGGGTGGGGAAACAGAGGCAAAACAGGGGGTGGGACGGGGGACCCTCTGGGGGCATGGGCACAGATTCTTGGGCAGGCATGGCAGGGAAGTTATAAATGGCCTTCATGGCCGTGACAGGACAGGCAGAGAGTCTGTGGGGAAACGCTGCCCCTTTAGGAGGTTCTGCAGCTGGAGCTGCCACTTCTGGGGGCATTGGCGCAGACTCATTGACAGAAGAGGCCTTTGGCGTAGACTCGTGGACAGACGAGACCTCTGGAGCAGAGTTGCGGACAGACGAGGCCTCTGGAGCAGACTTGTGGACAGACGAGGCCTCTGGAGTAAGCTCGTGATCAAATAAGGCCTCTGGGGTAGACTCGCAGTCAGGCGAGGCCTCTGGAGCACAGTGTGCAGCCCACACACTGAATATGGCAACGGCCATTACCGGCAGCACAGTAGATAGTGGGATGTCTGTTGGACTTGAGGGTATGGATGCTGTGGACTTGTGGTTTGGGAATGTGGGTTCTGCGTGGCTTGGGAGCGTGGGCTCTGCGTGGCTTGGGAGCGTGGGCTCTGCGTGGCTTGGGAGCGTGGGCTCTGTTGATATGTGATGAGACTTAGGAAGGTCAGTGGGGACCTGGTGAGGTTCTGGTAGGACAGCCGTGGCTTGCCTTGACTCAAGGAGATCTGCCGTAACTTGACTTTACTCAGAGAGGTCTGCCGTGACTTGACTTGACTCAGGGAGGCCTGCCGTGACTTGACCTGGCTCGTGCAGTCCAGCTGTGACTTGACTTGACTCGTGAAGGTCAGCTGTGATTTGACTTGGCCCAGGGAGATCAGCTGTGGCTTGACTTGGTTCATGAAGGTCAGCTGTGGCTTGACTTGGTTCGGGAATAACAGCGGCAGCTTGACTTGGCTCATGAAAATATGCTGTAACTTGACTTGGCTCATGAAGATCAACTGTGGCTTGGCTTGGCTCGGCTCAGGAACAACAGCAGCAACTTGACTTGGCTCATGAAGAACAACCGTGGCTTGGCTTGGCTCATGGATGACAGCAGTAACTTGACTTGGCTCATGAAGATCAACTGTGGCTTGGCTTGGCTCAGGGAAGACAGCAGCAATTTGATTTGACTCGTGAAGATCTGCTGTAACTTGGCTTGGTTCATGGAAATCAGCTGTGGTTTGACATAACATAGACAACCCAGCTGTAACTTGACTTGACTCAGGAACAACAGCTGTAACGTGACTTGACTCAGGAACAACATGGCTTGACTCAGGAATAACAGCTGTAACGTGACTTGACTCAGGAACAACAGCTGTAATGTGACTTGACTCGTGGGGAACAGCTGTGACTTGGCTTGACTCGTGGGGCACAGCTGTGACTTGGCTTGTCTCGTGGGACACAGCTGTGACTTGGCTTGACTCGTGGGGCACAGCTGTGACTTGGCTTGACTCATGGGGCACAGCTGTGACTTGGCTTGACTCGTGGGGCACAGCTGTGACTTGGCTTGACTCGTGGGGCACAGCTGTATCTTTGCTTGACTCATGGAGAACAACAGCTGTGTCTTGGCTTGACTCACGGAGAACAACAGCTGTATCTTGGCTTGACTCATGGAGAACAACAGCTGTATCTTGGCTTGGCTCATGGAAAACAGCTGTGACTTGGCTTGATTCATGGGGAACAGCTGTGTCTTGGCTTGACTCGTGGAGAACAGCAGCTTTGGCTTGACTTGACTCTGTTGCTTGACTTGACTCTGTTGCTTGACCGGACTTGGAAGCTTGACCGGACTTGGAAGCTTGACTGGACTTGGAAGCTTGACCGGACTTGGAGGCTTGACCGGACTTGGAGGCTTGACTTGACCCTGGAGCTTGACTTGACCCTGGAGCTTGACTTGACCCTGAGGTAGCAGCCGTGACATGATGGAGCGCCATTTTAGCTGCCCATACAGATATTAGGGGTGAGTCCAGCACGTGGGCCATCATGACCATAGGCGAGAGCTGACTGCAGGCAGCGGCTTCCGAAAGTTGGCCGCGGGTTCTGGAATGGTGGCCATCTTGTGGAGTGGCTTGGAGACAGCGGCCATCTTGTGGAGTGGCTTGGAGACGGCGCCATCTTGTGAACTGGCTCTGGGATGGCGGCCATCTTGTGAACTGGCTTTGGGAAGGCGGCCATCTTGTGGACTGGCTCTGGAATGGCGGCCATCTTGTGGACTGGTTCTGGAATGGCGGCCATCTTGTGGACTGGCTCTGGAATGGCGGCCATCTTGTGGATCGGCTCGGGGATGGCGGCCATCTTGTGGATTGGCTCGGGGATGGCAGCCATCTTGTGAACTGGTTGTAGGAGGGCGGCCATGACAGGTGCAGACTCTGGACGGGCAGGCATGGCGTGAGCAGGCCCTGGAGCAGCAGGCATGGCGTAAGCAGGCTTTGGAGCGGCAGACATGACTTGAGCGGGCTTTGGCTTGGTGGACGTGGCTTGAACAGGCTGTGGTATGGTGACTACTGGAGGATCACGGGGTCTCTCATCCGCAATCCCCAGAGTAAATGAGGATCCACTTAAAAGCAGGGCATGATCAATATATTTTTCCAGAGACCAATGAATCTTTCCTCCAGGTAGCCACAAACGAATGGGATCATTTAAACCATTGCGAAAAATGTCCTTTAATGCAGTGTCATTAAAACCCACTAGGTCGTAAAGTCCACAGAAGTCCTCCACATATTCCTCTATCGCCCTGTCGCCTTGACGAAGGCAGAGGAGACGAGATACTGCTGGGTTCATATTTAAGTTCGTGTGTTCTGTAATTTCCACTGGATTCTTGGTAGGCGAAGTATTCTGTAACGAGGACGCTGAGGCAAAGGTAGAATCCAAATGCGGGTGTTTATTAAAGGAAGCAGAGTACACAAAAGCAGGCAGAGGGTCAATACCGGACAGGCAGTCCGATAGCATACACAACACGAATGTAATCCAAGCAGCAGAGAGTTTAAGCAGGCAGTGGGTCAAATACAGAGCAAACAGTCCAATAGAGCAACCGTAGCACCAGGGGTAATCCAGAGAGCGATAGTCAAAAGGCAGATAAAGGGTCAAACCTTGCAAACAGTCCACACAGGCAAACAATCCAAACAGGGGTAATCCGTAAACTCGATAATCCAGAGGCAGAGCAAGACAGCAACAGGTAATCAAACAGAGTAATTAAGAACGCTCGGTAAGGCAGGTGAAACTGGCAATACTTCGCAAAGTATTGAGCACATGGTCAGTCTTTAAATAGTCCCAAACAGGAAGTGACGGTAGAAGCAGCAGAGGGAGCGTGCAGGCAGTACTAGGGTGAGGGCTCCCTCTGCTGGCTTGGCGTTACAGTGAGGATATATCTCCTCAACGGTTTGGCGTATTGAGGCCAAACTTGGCGAGTGTTATAACAAGGATGACTTGAGGCTACCTGCAATGTTTCGGCACAGTGCCACCTAGTGGTCAGGAGATATGAAAAATGGATATTTTTACTTATAACTTCTGAATAGTTAGGCCAAAAATCACGAAACTGGTCTCTTTAGATTCTGTGTATCATGCACAAATTTTTCCATGTCAGCTATTTTTGGTGTCGGCCATATTGAATTTTGTCCAAAAATGCTATATTTTATGAACGTTGATACCCATTATGCCAAAATTGGCCAAACTTCCTGTCCGCCATTTTGATTAATGTACAAAACTTATTTTTTCGAACTCCTCCTAGACCATTAGTCCGATCTTCACCAAATTTGACTCAGATCATCTTCAGACCATGCTGGCAAAAAGTTATGAATTTCGTGTCAATGTACAAAACCCTTTTCGCTTAGCGCATCAACGAATTTGCTGGAAAGATGCCAAACTACATCTGAGGCTGTATCTCTGCAAAGCTTTGACATATTGACAGCAAATTTTATATGTGCCATTGTCACGTCACACTGACTATGCCACATCAATTTGGTATCAGTGCCACCTACTGGTCAGAAGTAATGCACCATTTATTAAACATTAATAATGAAATTTTCAAAAATGCTAATAACTTGTGATTGCATTAGTCTAATATAATAAAACTGGTCTCAAAATATTTTTTGGGTCATGCCAACAACATACATACCACTTATACCATAGTTGGCCAAACTTCCTTTCCACCATTTTGATTAATGTGCAAAACCTACTTGTTCAAACTTCTCCTAGACCGTTGGTCCGATTTTCACCAAAATTGAGTCAGATCATCTTCAGACTGTCCTGACTCAAAGTTATGGATTTCGTGTCGATAGACAAATCAATTTTTCGTACAGCGCCACTACAAATTTTAGGCTTGATGCCAAAATAATTCTGAGGCTGTATCTCTGTAAAGCTTTGGCATAATGACACCATAATTTGTGTGTCATTGTCACCTCACACAGAATGCATCACATCAATTTGAAAACAGCACCACATATTGGTCAAAAGTGACAAGTCATAAAATTATATTATTGGTTGTATTTATGATTTTTCAGCCATTTCAGCTGATATTATTCTAAAATGACTTTAGTTACTTGTTGTAGTCGATCTGTTGCTCCTTGCCGTGCTTAGGTCCTCATTCTGCCACAATTGCTGCTTGCAGCTATATTTTGTATTATTATCGTAGGCCACAAAAATAATAGAAACATCCAGAATTGGTAAGATATACTAAGTTAAACTCTTTGCTGGACAAATAGTTGAAAAAGTTGATTCAGTTTAATCAACTTGATTCTGAATCCTTTGTATTTAATTCCTAATTGAACAGTTTAAACTTGACCTAATTCCTTACAGTGTGTGTGCGTGTGTGTGTGTGTGTGTGTATATGTATATATGAGTATCACGGTACAGTATATAGCACATAGCCACTGAGTAGTTGAAATAGGAAAATGTAAAATCTTCTTGCTAGACATACTTCAGTTTGTCCAATGAACAGGTTGAATCCAACAGTTTTTCAGTGAGTAGTTTGACTCCTGAATCTCCTGGGTGATTGTAGCTCAGATCCAGCTCTCTCAGGTGTGAGTGGTTTGAACTCAGAGCTGAAGACACATAACAACAGCCTTTTTTTGTCACCATACAGCCAGACAATCTGAAAACACAGTAATAGTCCACGTGACAATCAGACAAATCTCTTTCACACATTCATACCATTTTCAGCCATTAATTATTCATTTATGGTAAATGTATATGAAAAAAATGTTAAATGCCATGTACACATTGTAACTTAGATGATAGTAATGGCTGTCCAGTGGAGTTGTGTCACTGGTGTTACTGGAAAAATATCATTTAAAAACATAATTTAACATCACTTCTGTTTTAATCTATTTGACGTCATTTTCTACACTATAATACCATAATTTATATTAATCACATAAAACAGGGACTAATAGGCAAGAGTGAAATTGCCGTTAGTGTATTATTTCCACCCATTACTGAAGAATTCAGTTTCTGTTTGTTCTTAAAGGTTAAACAATTCCAAAATAGCTGTAATTCTGACATGCAAATGCAACAGTGCATATTATTTACATGTAGATTGTCAATTCTATGTGGTATGTAAGACACTCTTGCTCTCTCTCTCTCTCTCTCTCATTGCACATGCAAGAGAAACACAGAGCTTTTGTACTTCATTTACAACTGTCGCGATTTAGCTCAAACGGAAATGTATATAAATAATTACAATTAATTAGGATTAATTACAATTATTTATATCAGCTGCCAGTAGTAACTGTAGCAGAATCAATTTTCATCAACTAATCTGTTCGCCCAGCGAACATTCAGTATAATCTTTATATCAACTTTAAGAAATGATATTTTCTTGGCCACAGAAAATAACTTTCTTAAAGTACCGTTGCATTAGAGCATGTAGCTCGAATCGGAATCGTAAAGGGACATTAATTTGCAAGGCAGAATCAGAATCAAAACTCATGTAATTTGTGCACAATAGTTTATTAACGAAGGACTAACACATAACTAATCTAAACAAACAAACACAAAGTCACTCATACATGGGGGAAGGGTCAGTGAGATGCAGTTAGAGAGAGACAAGGAAATGAAGCTATGAAAAGAGTCAGTTAACCACCTGCTGTGAAACCATCAGTGCTGTCTACAGCTTATACTAAACCTCTGTTTGTTTAGTTAAGTGTACAATACTTGCATTGCCTTAGTCGTTGAACAAGTGTCCAAATGCAGTCTCTGGTGAAGGTCTTGATGGTTTGGAGAAGTGGTGGTTTTGGAATTGCAATCACGTTCTTCCGGGTCCGAAGAGTGATGAATTCCAAAGATGTCCTGACTCGTTGGTGACTGGGAGTTTCTTCCCATGTGAAAAGTGAAGAAGAACCAAGAGCTGAGAGGGACCCAGCTGAAGTCCTGTGATCTTTGGGGAATGGAAAGACAAGGCCGCAAGGCCTGGCGCACGCTTAGGGAAGTCCTGAAGAGTTCTAGCTCATCTTCTTGGGTTCTCCAAGAACCACTGACTGGCTGAGGCGAGTCATGAAGATGAATTCCAGGCTTGAGTGGAACTGTCTGGCTCGTGGGTTCCTCCACACGGGCAGCAATCGGAAGATGTTGCAGACGAGTGAAGAGAGTAAAGAGTAAAAGAACAGGGAGAGCGTTCAATCGTTTGAAGCCTTTAAGCCCTCTGGAGGCTGTGCCTCCAGGAGGTCCATGAACCAATGGTAACTTTCATCTTTGGAGGGAAAGTTTACGACTCTTTGTCCATGAGCATGGTATTTTGCATGTGTAATTCGATTGGGTGCTGATGCAAAACTACTAAGGTTTCTTAAAACACTAACATGTTGCAAAGGTATCAACATCTAATTTACACACCATCTTTTAGATCATTAAAATACGAACTCAAAGAGTCCAAGCATGGCATAGGTGGGTTATACTACTAGTCATCTATCATAACACATGCATAAAACAGTAGAAAGACAAATACAAATACAACAGACAAAATTAAAATACAATGCAGTAATACTGTACACAATGACCTTGGCTATGTGTGATAGGAAGGTCAAAGAAAGGTTTGTCGGTGAATGAATAGGAAAGAGTCCATTTCTATAGGCATTGTGTCTTTCCTATAGAGAAATGCAGTGTGCTCCGTTTGCATTCCTTGAGGCAATAAAACCTGTGATATCAGATCGTTGTCCTGGCAACTGAGCCCTTTTGGGGTGTTAGTTGCTTTGGGGGGTTGTCTCCAGAGCTCCAGCATGTAGCTGGCCTGTTGTATTTGAAGACTATTTGTTAAATGTAACAATTAATGTATGTCTGATTGGTCCAGACGCTACACAACTATAAACTACTGCATGTGACCATGTAAAAATATTTAGGAGCACCAGTGCGACTGACTCAGTCAGCATATTTGTGTTTGCGCTCAGGGGAGCTTCAAATGTTTCTACTTAAAACAAGTTTTTGTAGCATTAGGTAAAGTATCACAGACATAACTCTCATATCTCATATTTCAGTCCCTGAATGCAGTGTTAATCAGAATCCACTTACTGCTCAAAACATTTTTTTTCAGTGCTGAGTTATGCAAGCTCACAAATCCTCTCATTAAAAAACAAAATATAGACAGGCTGTAAATAAGAGATTAATTGTGAAGGGTAGGGAGCTTTATTGATTATTAACGGCTGCTGGTTTAAGCTCCTTATGGTCCTTAGCTGGTCATGTGCTAGTCCTAAGCAACTAGCTTCTGCTCAAGACTAGCTTAGGACTAGCACATGACCAGCTTAAACCAGCAGCCATAGATAGTTCTGTAGCATCTGGACCAATCAGACATACAGTTATTTGTTACATTTAACAAATAATCTTTAAAACCAACAACCCAGCTATATGCTGGATTTTGGAGACAACCCCCCAAAGCAACTAACACCCCAAAAGGGCTTAGTTGCCAGGGTGACCATCTGATATCACAGGTTTTATTGCTTCAAGGAATGCAAAGAGAGCACACTACATTTCCCTGTAGGAAAGACACAATGCCTATAGAAATGGACTCTTTCCTATTCATTCACAGACAAACCTTTCTTTGACCTTCCTATCACACATAGCCCAGGTCATTATGTACAGTATTACTGCCCTGTATTTTAATTTTGTCTGTTGTACTTGTATTTGTCTTTCTACTACTTTATGCATATGTTATGATAGATGACTAGTCGTATAACCCACCTATGCCATGTTTGGTCTCTTTGAATTCATATTTTGATGATCTAAAAGATGGTGTAAATTAGATGTTGATACCTATGCAACATATTAGTGTTTTAAGAAACCTTAGTAGTTTTTGCATCAACACCCAATCGAATTACATATGCAAAATACCATGCTCACAGACAAAGAGACATAAACTTTCCCTCCAAAGGTGAAAGTTACCATTTTGGACCTCCTGGAGGCACAGCCTCCAGAGAGCTTAAAGGCATCAAACGATTGATCGCCTTCCTCTCTCTTCACTCTTTTGTGGAAAACTCTCCGATTGCTGCCCGTGTAGAGGAACAAACGGGGAGCCTGAGCTGGCACAAGATGTGCCCAGCGGGCCCGACAGGCGCCAGCATTCAGAGCTGTGGCTCTTGACCACGAAGAGCCAGACATTTCCACTCAACTCTGGAATTCATCTTCATGACTCGCCTCAGTCAGTCAGTGGTTCTTTTAGAACCTACAAGGATGAGGAGGATGAGCTAGAACTCTTCAGGACTTCCCTAAGCATGTGCCAGGCCTTGCGGCCTTGTCTTTCCATTTCCCCAAACATCACAGGACTTCAGCTGGCTGCCTCTCAGCTCTTGGTTCTTCACTTTTCATATGGGAAGAAACTCCCAGTCACCATTGAGTCAGAACATCTTTGGAGTTCATCACTCTTCAGACCCGGAAGAACTTGATCACGATTCCAAAACCACCACTGCTCCAACCATCAAGACTTTCACCCGAGACTGCATTCGGACACTTGTTCACCGACCAAGGCAATGCAAGTATTGTACATTTAACTAAACAAAACAGAGGTTTAGTATAAGCTGTAGACAGCACTGATGGTTTTACTCTGGTGGTTAACTCTTTTCATAGCTACATTCTCTCATCTCTCTAACTGCTTCTCACTTGCCCTTCTCCCATGTATGAGTGATTTTATGTTTGTTTGTTTAGATTAGTTATGTGTTCGTTAATAAAACTCTTGTGCACAAATTACATGAGTGTTGATTCTGATTCTGCTTTGAAAATTAATGTCCCTTTACGATTCTGATTCAAGCTACATGCTCTAATGCAATGCTACTTTAAGAAAGTTATTTTCTGTGGCCAAGAAAATACCATTTCTTAAAGTTGATATAAAAATGATACTGAATGTTCCCTGGGCGAACAGATTAGTTGATGGAAAATTAATTCTGCTGCAGTTACTACTGGCAGCTGATATAAATAATTGTAATTAATCATAATTAATTGTAATTATTTATATACATTTCTATAATTTTTTTTTGGCTGCTGTAATTGTGTTTGTAGAGCACATTTGTTATAGCAAAAAAGCCAAGAAAAAAAGTCTGATTAAAGGTTTTTGGTTAATTATTATTGGTGGTGTAATCATCATCTAGTGGCCTGATTCACTGATCTCAGTGATTAACGCTTTGGCATGTAC
Source organism: Labeo rohita (assembly GCF_022985175.1). Classification (NCBI taxonomy): domain Eukaryota; kingdom Metazoa; phylum Chordata; class Actinopteri; order Cypriniformes; family Cyprinidae; genus Labeo; species Labeo rohita. The sequence goes on along the minus strand of NW_026129601.1, from coordinate 740,234 downwards.
GATCACACTGGTGTGATCATTCTTGGCTGGTCCCTGAAGCTACAATCACACCAGTGTGATTAGAATGTTGAGCACATTGCGTGATCAGCTACTGAATTCAAATCTGTGTCCGCGCTTCGGCTGGTGCTGAGCCAGATCAGACGTGCTGATCTTGTCATATTATCACAACTATTCACTGTTTTCAACCATATAATGCTTATTTTAGGTTCCAGACATTTAAATAGACATAAGTACTAGCAAAACCATAAATTTATATTTTGTAAAAACACATGCTGATGTCTATGGAATCGGCAATAATAATCCTACAAATATGATCTGACGTCAAGTTCCTTTTCGATCGCAAAACATGTCTTAGAAAATGTACACCAATATATTATTTTCTCTGAAAGAGTGAACGAGATGATTTTCAAATCATTTTGTAGAAAATATTTTTAGCCTACCACATCCAGTTCTCAAAAGTTTTATGAAAAAATGTAGTTTTTCACTAACCACGCATAAGCGTTTTCTCAAAAACACAAACATGTACATTCATGTTGCTTACATATTATTGTAGCGTTGTGCCACGTGACAAGCATGATGCGTAGCCATGGAAACAATAAGGCAATACATTCTAAAATAACAGTTGCCTAAAAAATCTCACACTGGGGCGCTCAACTAGAGTATTTTAAGCTCACGTGTGAAAGGGTTAATCTTTTAGTTTCATAATATTCACAGTAACTGTATGAACTATTATGGATGTTCATCTTATGCACAAAACTTAAAATCTATGACACACACAGACATCAAGAATCAGCATATGAATCTCAACAATGGTGACATTCAAAAGCTGCATGCTGGGAGTCATGGGGGAGTTTTCTATTCTCCTGTTAGCCAGCATGCAACTTTTGAATGTCACATTGTGTGTTATTAAGTTTATTGATTTGTTTTTACTAAAACTATGTAATCTAAATGGATGGAAAATTTGCATGCAGTTGAATTAGTTAAAGTTTAAGTTTAGGCCGCAACATTTTTTTGAGCAAGATATGACGATTTTTGATCATGGACAGTTAAAATGTTTCCACAATCTTTTGAAGAAATATCATAGTATTGTGCTACAATGCACATTCAGTTGCAGTTCTGGCGCATCCACCTCAATATACTGTATAGCGCAACATACGTTCACATCAAATATTAACTCAGCTGTAGAGTTACACTCACAGGACGTATTCACACTTATTCACAATCACAAAAGTGCATTATTTGCATCTGTTTTAAAGCCATGCCGGTTAAACATTTAATTTACATGCCGTTCTGACTTGAACTTTTTTGCGCTTTGCCTACCTAAAGCACACACACACACACACCCGTTAAACAGCAACTGATTACTGCCGCATCTGATTGATTCCACATCTAACAGACTACTGTCAAAAAAGCATAGGGTTTACATATAAACACAGTAGGTTACGTCTTAAAATGAAAGTAAACTGTTGAGAGAGAAATGGATGCATGCAGCTCTTAAAGCGACAAAACTAAACATGGTGCCGTTTGTCATTAAAGGTATAGTTCACCAAAATATAAAATTTGTCATTATTTACTCACTGACATGTTGCCCCAAACCTGTATTAATTTCTTTCTTGTGCTGAACACAAAAGAAGATATTTTGAATAATGTGGATAACTAAACAGTAGCTGGTACACATTTGATAGTAGAGGGGAAAATACTATGGAAAGCACTGTTTGTTTTATTTGTATATATGTGTATTTGTAATGTATATCTTTGTTCTTATTTTCTAATAACAAATATAAAATACAAAGTTTTGAAATAGTTGTCACGTTATCAGAGGGATGAGACCAGAGGCAGATATTAGTTGATATTAGCAGAGTCCAAGTAGTAAGCACAGCACAGAGTCTTGGTTGTAGCGATGGAAATCTGGGGAGAAGAGTGAGGAGAGGTCTGGAGCTAACATGAGGTTGTGAACGGTAGACCAGACAATGATGTACTGACTGCAAGGCCCTTATATAGGGCGGGGCTGAGTGGGAACAGGTGTTGGCAATCAGTACTCCGGTGAGAGCGAGCGAGTGTGCTGTGACGTCGACAGTGAGGGTGGCTGAGGTGAATGCCTGACATTACCCCCTCCTCCAGGGGCAGCTCCCGAGGCCCTAACACAACATCAAAGGCGACCACGACCGCGAGGGGCAAGACGATCCGGGTGGCTACGATGGAAGTCGAGCAAGAGAGCGGGATCGATAACGTCGTCTCTGGCCACCCAGGATCGTTCTTCTGGTCCATACCCCTCCCAGTTAACGAGGGTAGGACCAATGTAGCGGGGACTCAGCTTACGGCAGGGTAACCGAAGACGTAGGTCGCGGGTGGACAACCAGAATAGGTCCCCGGGGTGGTATTGGGGAGTGACCCTCTTTCTGGTGTCTGCAAACCTCTTATGTCAATGGATGGCTCGTTGAAGATGGTGATGAGCTGAGTCCCACACTCTCTCACTCGCTTGGAACCAGTGGTCAACAGCTGGTCTCCTTCCAGGGAAACAGCGGAGGCTGATAACCGAGTACGCACTGGAAGGGTGTTAAGCCGGTAGTGTCTTGGCGAAGGGAGTTCTGTGCATACTCGGCCCACGGGAGGAACCTGCTCCAGCTGTGTTGGTCCTCTTGACAGTATGACCGGAGGTAACGTCCGAGCTCTTGGATCTTTCTCTCAGTCTGGCCATTAGTCTGTGGGTGATAACCAGAGGAAAGGTTAACAGAGATGCCGAGGAGTTTGAAAAAAGCTGTCCATACATGAGAGATGAATTGAGGACCCCGGTCTGAGACAATCTCTTCTGAAAGATGTGTTGGAATAGATGTTCAGCAGTTTCCAGGGCAGTGGGGAGTCCCTTTAACGGAATGAACTTGCAGGATTTGGAGAATCCGTCTACAGTTACTAGAATGCAGGTGTTACCTTCACAATTGGGTAGGTCGGTGACAAAGTCGACTCCAATATGGGACCAGGGCCTCTGAGAAATGGGAAGTGGTATCAGCTTTCCTGTAGGCAGATGACGAGGTGTAATAAACATAGGACAGACTGAGCAACTCAGGACGAACCTGGTGACATTGCGGTGCATACTGGGCCACCAGTAATGACCTTGAAGGAGCGAGAGGGTCCGTCTGCTGCCTGGATGTCCAGAGCCCGGAGACTCATGTACGGTGCCCAGAAGGTGTAGACGTTGGGAGCTTGGCACGTAGATCTTTCCTTCTGGGCACCCTGACGGAGCAGGCTCCTGGAGGGTGGCGTGACGGATATTGTTTTCTAAGTCCCAAATAATGGGACTAACGATCACGCTGGGTGGTAAGATGGGCTCAGGTTCGGCTGGAGAGTCTGCAGAGAACTGACGAGAGAGTGCATCAGCTTTGGTGTTCTTGGTGCCCGGCCGGTAGGTGGTCCTGGTCCATTTGCACTCCTTCAGCACTGATGACGTAACCCAGAAACTGGACGGAGGATCGATAGAACTCACACTTCTCCAATTTCAAGTAGAGACTATGTTCTCGGAGCTTCTCGAGGACCTGCTGGACGTGCTGGCGATGGTCGGTCAAGTTCCGGGTGTATATAAGGATGTCATCAATGTACACCACGACAAATCAATGGAAGAACTCCCAGAACACCTCATTCATAAACATTTGGAAGACCGAGGGACTGATGGAGAGGCCATACGGCATGACACGGTACTTGTAGTGCCCGGTAGGTGTAATGAATGCCGTCTTCCACTCGTATCCCACCTGAATACGAATGAGGTTGTATGCACTCCGCAGGTCCAACTTGAAGAACACTTGAGCTCCTCGGAGATCCTCTAACGTAGCTGGTACCAGGGGAAGGGGATACGGCTGCTGAATGATCTGTGAGTTGAGCTGGCGATAGTCGATACAGGGACAGAGACCTCCATCCTTCTTGCCCACGAAGAAGAAACTCGAAGCGGCTGGCAAGGTGGATGGTTGGATGAAACCTTGTTGTAGGGCCTCCGCGATGTACTCCTCCATTGCCTGGACTCCGGGATGGACAAGGGGTAAATTTTCCCTTTAGGTAGTTGCGCTCCAGGCAGCAGCTCAATGGTACAGTCCCATGGCCGATGAGGTGGTAGCAGAGTGGCTGCCTGCTTGCTGAACACATCCTGGAACGCCATGTACTCTGCTGGTATTTCAGGAGTGATTTCAGGTTCAGGACTTTCAATCTTGGTGGATGCTAAAGGTATGGAGATGGATCGTGGAAGAGGAAGTTCAGACAGACATTGGTCATGACATAGTTTACCCCATTGGAGGATATCACAGGGGTCCCAACAGAGTACGGGGGTACGGAGGTGGAGCCACGGGTGTCCCAGGATGAGGCAGACAGTGGAATCCTCCAGTACCAGTAACCGTAACTGTTCCTTGTGAAAGAGGCCGACTTGCAACGTGATGAGGGGTGATGAGTACCGCACTTTACCACGCCCCAGTGGTTTTCCCTGTATCGTCTTTACTGCATATTTATGGTTATGTCATTGTTGTGTAAGTTGGAGCTGATCTAAGCACTCTTGGGATATGAAGTTGACGGAGGAACCTGAATCGATCAGAGCAGAGACGGAGAGAGAATTTCTTGAGGAATGGAGAGTGACGGGTATTAAGGATAAATTGGATATTTCATGGGGTGTGGGGGCTTGACTGGACAGTTTCAGATGAAGTGACCATTGTTGCCGCAGTATAAACATAATCCAGATGTAAGGTGTTGATTGCTTTTTGTTCGTGTTAGCTGTGAGTAGTCAATTTTTCATGGGTTCTGGTACTGATATTATATTATATTCATATTATTACATAACTTGCATTACTTGTAATGCGTTACCCCCAACACTGTATTCAAGTGCTTGCAAAACTCATCAGTATTCAAGGAACTTGTTTTACCATAGAATATCAGTGTAGTTGAACATCTGATGTTGGTACAAATTATTATTAAGCATATTTTAAACACGTTTGAGCAGATATTTGCAGACAGAGCAACAGTAAAGATTGGTCAAAGCATTCTTAGACATTACTTTTATATCATCTAAACATTAAGGCAATTTTTGTGTTGTATTGTTTATGAAACATAAAACCATCCTAACACCTTAGAGATGCATTGAAAGGTCATATTTTAAAATGTTGCACTCAATTTCATCCATTTTAGTCAGAAACAACACATCTAATACCAGTAAAAAAATATTACTTTCACTGTATAAAGAATATCCTCTGCTGGCTGTAGCCACGTTCGCGTTCTGTTTGTAAGATAAACAAGCAGCCTATTCCTCTCGGCGCGTCAAAAACAAGGCTTATTCCTCTCAGCACTTTCTTCCAAAAACGAAAGTATTTGACATGAAAATGTTGCTGCTTTGTTTACGAGTTAATGTGGGCATTTACATGTGGCACATCTCTCACGTGGATGTTTGTAATATCAATAGTGCGAACAGCGCATGGGCGTGACCTAATTAGAAGTAATGAGCTCAGAGGGGAAAAAGAGGACATTGCGTTGGTTTCATATGGATTACTTTGTTTTTGATAAGATCATTTAAAAGTAGACATTTTAAGCTTTCTATAGATGTATCTCTCATGTCTGTGTGTCATGTATTTGCAGAGTTTCAGTTCATTTTAGTGACGCATTTCAACAGGATATTCACCGACACTGAGAAGACTGAAAGGACACCCTGTATATTTTCCTTATTTTAAAAAAGCACAAAGGTTTGTTGATATAGTAACCATACACAAATTAAAAAACACAGAAATCCTGGGAGCAGAGTGTTCAGGGAAAGGTGTACAGATGTAGCCTCAGGTAGGTCTGTACCATGGCACCGAGTCTAGAGGAGCCACATGAATCAGAGAGAACCAGAGGGGACAGTGCGATATCTCTCAAGTTGCCAACAATTCCACCTGAGCCTGACCACAAGCTCTTCAAATCTGTTTCACCACCTCGGGATGAAGCCTCCAAACTCTGGGCATTGGCTCCTGCCTCGACAGGACGTCTGCTTCTATACTGAGATACCCAGGGATGTGAACTGCCCTCAGCGAGAGGATGCGACCACACAAGGACCTGGTGCACCAGCCCGTAAAGTACACACAGCCTCTCTTCCTACACATGAAGCTTTCACCGCACATGCTTTATAGCTTTCTGGCCTCTACTTCACCCCACCTATGACATCTCGCTTCTCTATTATACTGTTTACACACGTGTTTCAGAGCATGGTTACACTGAAGGCATTCCTAATGCGTTTTGACGCAGCTCGAGTTTCTGAAGGGAAACCTTTTTTCATTTAGTTAAATGTACGATACTTGCATTGGCTGCATTGTCGTGGATCGAGCATCCGAAGGCAGTCTCGGATGAAAGTCTTGATGGTTTGAAGCAGTGGTGGTGCTGGAATCGCGATCACGTTCTTCCAGGTCTGAGAGTGATGAACTCCAAAGATGTTAATCTGACTCTGTGGTGATTGGGAGTTTCTTCCCAGGTGGAAAGTGAAGAACAGCAAAGAGCTGAGAGAGACCCATCTGAAATCCGGAGGCCGAAGTGAATCACTAAATATTCAATGGCCATTGTCACTCCCTCGCATATTCCCTTTCGATCACAAAACAATTTTAATTTAAATAAGTATATTTTTTTTTTGTGAAGGACTGAACGAGATGATTTTCACATAATTTTGTAGAAAAAACTCTAGCCTACCACATCCAGTTCTCAAAAGTTTTGTGAACAAATGTTCTGAATGCGTTTCTTGGTCTTATTTCAGTGACTTAAAAAAATAGATTTTCACTAACCACGCATAAATGTTGTTTTCTCAAAAGCACAAACATGTACATTCATGTTGCTTACATATTATTGTAGCCCAGTTTGTGCTGATTACAGTGTAACCAGACTTTAGCTATTAATATGTTTTTAAGATACTGAAAAAAGTACAAATGTCAGGGCATGTCAAAACTTCTTCAGGGCCCCAAAACACCCTCAGACCCCAGAGGGTTAACAGCCTTTTAATTAACAGAGTAGAATAATCATGGCTGATAGTAAGGCATGTAAACGTAAAAGAAAACCAAACTGGATGCAAGAACAACTCTTACTTCTTGCCCAACTTGTTCAAGAAAACAAGGATATAATCAAGGGAAAATTTGGAGTTGGGATAACCTCAAAAACTAAAAAAGATGTGGGGGAAAATATATGTGTGCAAATAAATGCAGCTTTCCCACTTTTGTCCAGAAGCAAAGATGACTGTGAAAAGCGCTTGTATTCTTTGCAAAGTCAGGCAAAGGCAGAGATTGCAGAATTCAAGCGACAAACAACTGCTACAGGTAAACAGACATTATTTTCAAATTGACCATAATGTTTTCACATAACCTTGTTATGCTATTGCAGATTAAAATCCTTAACCTCATTAAAATATTTATTGCATTCATAAGGAGCTGCCATTTGAGGGTTGTCAAAACTTTGATCTTTGGCGTTGTTAGGTTTTTTCTATTTGTTGGTGAAATGACTGCATCCCTGCAAGTTCTGCAACAGTCATAATACCTTCGTGTAAGGATCCATCCACCAGCCCAAACGCGGATGTCAGTGGCCTGGTTGAAGGTTTAATGCATGTTTGGTCTTTTCACAGTGCTTCTGCAAAATTCACTTAATTTATCAGAATTTAGTTTCAATTTTAATCTAGCTCCATGTTTAATCTGACTCCAATTTCATATGATCGTTAAAATTTAGGCGCTTACTCTAATTTACGCTGATCACAAATATCAATTAAATATGAATTATTAATTATTTGATTATTCTGGAAATCCAATACTTTTAATTATCCGTTCGTCAGGGACCCGAGGACGCTTAATATCTCACGGTGGCCATTTTCCGCGGATCACACGATCACAAACTCGCCAGTCTGATGTTGAGTCAGAGGTATGTAGGTGACTAATACCCTTTTTGCCAGCCGCCAACTGCTTGCCTTTACAAAAAGTGTAGTTTGCTTTAGTCTTCTCCCGTACAACTTGCTAACATCAGTGATAGACAGAAATCAGGAGGTCTCAGATGAAGTGCCAACTGCTCCATTCAATCCTGAGCCTGCAGTTTGCTCTATCCTGGTTATAGATTTGCGGTAGCATCAGCCTCCACATACTCTACTAGTAATAATGATTTCAGAAGAGATTAGAATAAATCAAATACAACATTTTATTTGTCAGGTAAAAATGTATCATGCCAATTACAATGACAATCCAATTCAGAATTAAATTCAGTTCCAATTCAAATAGATACATAACATCAATTACTCAAGGATAAATCTAAGAGTGGGAGATGCATACCTGACCACAGAGAGATACACAGCAGCATGTGAGAGATTTGGAGGCAAAGCTCCAGATGTAAAATCAGTTGTAAAAACATAAAGACCTTTTGGTTTGCCAGGAGATCTCGTGACCCAGGGTCACACCTGGCTGGAGATTCTCACCCGACCCTAAGGGGAAAACACACCCTTCAGCAGCAAAACACAATTCAACAAAAGTTTTCGATCTTCCACATAATATAATTGACTGCTGTGAAAGTGAGACCATTTTACCAATCACCCAAAGACCTTTAGAACGATACCAAACATGAAGGGGAAGAGCAACATATTCACAAGATGTAACACAGGTAGTATATGGATGTTCTTGGTGACTTTCAGTGGAATCTTTTGGGGTAAAAGTGTGAGATGCAGAAGAGGAGAGGAGAGGGGGAGAGGGGGAAGGGGGTCATAAATGAGCAAGGGGGGTGGAGTTGTTTGCCCTCTTTAAAACTAGCCACAGCAAGACAGCTATATTATAGCATCTTAAATCCTAAACCTGCAACCTTGACACACTTCCCACATCTTTTTTCAAAAGTGTGTTTAACTGTCTAGAAGGAGATCTCTTAGAAGTGGTAAACACCTCACTTCTTTCTGGGACTATACCAAACTCCCTGAAAACTGCAGTTTTTAAGCCTCTTCTGAAAAAGAGTAATCTTGATAACTCCACATTGAGCAACTATAAACCAATATCAAAACTTCCTTTTATAGGCAAGATTATTGAAAAGTTAGTTTTCAATCAGTTGAACAGCTACTTAAACTCAAATGGATACCTGGACAATTTTCAATCTGGTTTCCGACCACATCACAGCACAGAGACAGCGCTCGTTAAGATAATAAATGATATTTGCTTAAATTCTTATTCTGGCAAAATATCAGTTCTGGTACTACTAGATCTCAGTGCTGTGTTTGACACTGTCGATCATAACATTCTTCTAGAGAGACTGGAAAACTGGGTCGGGCTTTCTGGGATGGCTCTTAGTTGGTTCAGGTCAAACTTAGAATGGAGAGGTTATTATGTGAGTATAGGACAGCATAAGTCTAAGTGGACGTCCATGATATGCGGAGTCCCTCAAGGCTCAATTCTAGCGCCGCTCTTGTTTAGCCTGTATATGCTCCCACTAAGTCAAATAATGAGAAAGAACCAAATTGGCTATCACAGCTATGCTGATGATACCCAGATTTATCTAGACTTATTGCCAAATGACTACAGCCCCATTGATTCTCTCTGCCAATGCATTGATGAAATTAACAGTTGGATGTGCCAGAACTTCCTTCAGTTAAACAAGGAGAAAACGTAAGTCATTGCATTTGGAAGCAAAGAGGAAGTTCTTAAGGTGACTGCATACCTTGACTTTTGGGGTC
>NW_026129601.1:391061-451385 GCF_022985175.1 Labeo rohita | reverse complement strand
GCACATCCATACAAATAGTTTGCTTTTATTTCTTTGGTTCATTGTAATTATTTGGTGGAAGATGCAACTCTTTCTTTGCCATTTTAATCTATATTGTATATATGGGACTCAGGAAAGGCCTTGGTCTCTGTAGTGTTGTGATATGTCATATTCCTGTAGCAGAAGCGGTGATGAGAGAACAAGCTTGAGACTGGAGAAATCAATCTACATATAAAATATTGGTCACTTTCTAAATAATAGAAGTATAGCATATCTGCTGATAACTATATATAAATAAACTGTTTTTTACAGATGCAAATATGTTAGAAACGATGCATCATGATACAAATGCATATCCAATGCACACTTTTTTAAATTGATGCATGGCATCTTTAACTTTATATGCCAATGCAAATCGGTCCCTAATATCTTCCCTAATATCCCTAATGTCAGTGGTAGTTTCAGGCATTAGGTTATGTTTTTACACAGCAGGCATCAGTGCTCAATTTGATTACTTTTCCTACTGCTTTATGTTCACTTAAGACATAACTGACTGCATCTAAGTGAAAACTCACCAAGAAGGGCATTCTGACATATTTTGAGTGTATTTGTCTATTGTGCACACCCACCGCATATGGACGTCACATAGATTGAAATATATGAGTAATAAATACATTTCCATGTATTTAAATATATTAAAACTAAATAGAATAGACCTTATACTTACAGTGCCCTCCACTAATATTGGCACCCTTGGTAAATATGAGCAAAGATGGCTATGAAAATAAATCTGCTTTGTTTATCTTTATGATCTTACATTCAAAAAATTCACAAAATGCTAACCTTTCATTGAAGTAAAAAAATTAAAAGTGGGGAGAAACTTACGTTATGAAATAAATGTTTTTCTCATATGCATGTTGGGCACAATTATTGGCACCCTTAGAAATTATAATGAGTAAAATATCTCTGAAGTATATTCCCATTCATATTTGCATTTATTTAGCACACTAGAATGACTAGGAGTATGATATTGTCCAGCAATAACTTCCTGTTTCACAGGATTATAAATATGAGGAGCACAAAGGCCAAATTTCCTTAATCATCCATCACTAGGAATAAAACCAAATAATATAGTTCTGATGTGCAGAACAAGATTGTTGAGCTTCACAAAATAGAAAATGGCTGTAAGAAAAGAGCTAAAGGATTGAAAATCCCAATTTCCATCATTAGGACAATAATTAAGAATTCAAATTAAACTGAAGTTGTTACAAATCTGCCTGGAATAGGACGTGTGTCTATATCGTCCTAATGCATGGTGAGGAGGAGAGTTTAAGTGTCCAAAGATTCTCCAAGGATCACAGTAGGAGAACTGCAGAGATTAGCTGAGTCTTGGGGCCAAAAGACTAAAAAAAAAATTCAAACAGCCCCTACATCACCACATGTTTTAAGAAATCCTCCTTGCTCATCCAAAAACAAACTCTAGCATATTCAGTTGTCAGACACAACTTGAATTTCAAATGGGACTGGCTTCTGTGGTCAGATGAGACAAAAAACAAGAGCTTTCTGGCAGCAAACACTCAAGGTGCAAAAAGTACCCCATGCCCACGATTAAATATACTGCTGGATCTTTAATGTTGTGGGCTTACTTTCCTGCCAGAGGTCCTGGACATCTTGTTCAGATAAATGGCATCATGGATTCTAGCAAATACCAACAGATAAAAAATGTAAACCTGACTGCATCTGTTAGAAGTTCTATAATGAGCTGTGGTTGGATCTTCCATCAGGACAGTGATCCAAATCAAACATCAAAATCAACACAAAAATGTGTCACTGAGCATAAAACCCTATAGAACCCTGAACCCTATAGAAAATGCGTGAGGTGAACTGAACAGAAGAAGCACCAGCATGGAGCTGGGAAACTAAAGGATCTGAAGAGTTTCTGTATGAAGGAATGGTCTCTGATCTCTTGTCAGGTGTTCTCCAAACTCTTCAGGCATTAAAGAAGAAAACAGAGCTGTTATTTTGAATAAAGGACATTGCAATAATTGGGTGCCAATAATTGTGGTCAACATGAACTACAGAAAAACATTTATTTCATAAAGAGATTTTCCCCCTGCTTTCCATGGTTTTACTTAAATGATAGGTTAGAATATTGTGAATTTTTTTGAATGAAAGATTAAAAGGATAAACAATGCAGATTTATTCTTACAGCCACCTTTGCTCATATTTACCAAGGGTGCCAATATTAGTTGAGGGCACTGTATATGTAAGTATATTTTTAAATATGTCGAAAACATATTTAAATATTCGATTTTGGCCCCTTTTTAATATTTTTCACATATATTACATTATATATAAATATATTTTTATTATAAATGTTTAAATATATTTATTTGCTTTATATGTAAATAAGCTTAAATATTAGTGAATGTAAATTTATTTTTATTATAAATATTTACATATATTTATTTCTTTTATATTTACATATATATTTCCTTTATATATAAATAGTGTAAGTAAATATGTTAATTTGAAATATATGTTCATATTAACTTCTGTATCTGTAAGTATATTATACTTCTGTATATGTATATCTATTGTAAACATATGTGACCCTGGACCACAAAAGCAGTCATAAGGGTAAATTTTTTGAAATTGAAATTTATATATGAATAAATAAGCTTTCCATTGATGTATGGTTTGTTAGGATAGGACAAAATTTGGTTGAGATACAACTATTTAAATAAAAAAAAAATCTAAATATTGAGAAAATCACCTTTGAAGTTGGCCAAATGAAGTTCTACGTTTTTATATATTTGCGGTAGGAAATTTACTAAATATTTTAATGGAACATGATTTCTACTTAATATCCTAATGATTTTTGGCATAAAAGAGAATCGATAATTTTGACCCATACAATGTACTGTTGGCTATTGCTACAAATATACCTGTGCTACTTATGACTGGTTTTGTGGTCCAGGGTCACATATATTCAAATGTATCTAGGCAAGGCAAGGCAAGGCAAGGCAAGTTTATTTATATAGCACATTTCATACACAGAGGTAATTCAAAGTGCTTTACATAAAAGGAAGTAGAATAATCATAAAAACAATGATCACAACAATAAAACAAAAAATGTAAAAAAAAAACTAGAGGTATCTAGTTGGTAGAGGTAGTAGTTGCTTAGGTTATTGGAGGGACAGAAAGTTCTCAGATTTCACAGATGTGGCTTGTGCTGGGCAAAGGGAGTCAGAATGTGCACAGGCAAATTTTGATCTACAGGCAAAATTAATGCAAACATAATCTGTTGTTTTAAAAGAATGTTTGGTTAACTGTTGGGGAAAAACATCTGATGTGTAACATTATTAGATCTGTGCATTACAGTAGGTCTTAATATATACTATAGGCCATCTGTCACATTAATATTAGACAATCACTGACTGCTCTTGACTAAACTGTTTTTGTACTTTAAAAAAACTATTTGTAATGAATACTACAGTGATTTCTACATTTGATTTTCTTACCTGAATGCTTCTAGGACTGCCACGATTATTTTTATTTATCTCTACAGAAACATGCGATTGGTTATAATGCTCAACACTGCAAACTTCGCGCAAAAAAAAAGTGACTAGAAAATGACGTAACATGAAAAAATCCACTGTAGATGTAATGCAGAAATCTTCATATTAATAAGCAATGCATATTCATAACTTAATATTACAGACAGACAGTTTGTTTGATCCCCCATCATGATGTTCTATTTATTTGCATCTTCACTCTTATTTTTTATTATAACAAAGATAAAATAAAATATATTTATTATATTTTTAATATCATAATTATTATTGAAAAAAGAATTGAAGGAAAAGATGCAGTGCTGTTAGAAGATTTTGACTCATTTTGCCAGCACAGGTCACAACTGTGTTGCAAAGATGAACAAAAGTCAATGAATTTGGAACAACATAAAGGTAAGTAACTGATGACAGAATTTTCATTTTTGGATGAACTAACCATTTAACCTACTTTAAACATACAGAAAATCTTAGGAAAAAAAAGACAAAAGGAAAAAAGACATTTGCATTTACAGAAAAAATATGCATATACTGAAAAAGCTCATTTATTTAGTGTTACAAGTATAGACAGAGCCCCTACATGGACATGGTAAAAATATGAGATGAGAGGAAAAATATATGAGCAATTCTAGAATTGGGGGTACATTTTGCATCTCCCAGATAAACCTTCTCTTATTTTTCAAAAAGTAAAACTTTGTAGAATCAGTTTTAAATAATAACACAAATTATAGTAAGCTATCACTAAAAATAATGTTTGTTTGTATATTAAGAGACATTCTGTCAAAAATAAAATTACTAACTAAAAAACTCCCACTATGCCTATTTTTACTGTACTTATCAAGTAACTTTTTTTTTTATTTGTTTCTGTGATTATTGATATTTTCTGTATTATTTGCAATTTCAGAAAAAAATAAATAAATTTGTGTCTGTCCTTACGTTCTGGTCAACTTTGTTATAAAGAGGAATAACAATTATTAAATAACTGTTAAAAAAACCATGTGACTCCGGAAGGCATTAGTCATTATTCCTCTCTATCATAATAAGAGTTTTTAAACGCGAAATGGAGATTCACTGTAATATCACAATAACAGATTTGACAAACAGTTAATGTACTATTGGTGTATCCTACACATTTTGTACAAATTAATGAGGAATAATGACATACCTCCATTCCTTCCTCAGTGTCCCGCCAGAGGAAGCGACATCACTTGGTGCAAGTCTCTTGTTTCTTCTTGGATTTTTCACCGAAATATCGAAAACTGTAATACTTCTAGGAAGAAACATTTCAAATATGATGGTACATTAATAATAGCACTTTCAAATGTACCTCTAAGATTGCTTCGAAGAAGTGTATCAGTGTCAAAAACACTCAGGAGGACGCACTGCACCAAAGCAGTGGCTGTATTTGCATAGTGCTGCCCTCCATGCAGTTCTTGAGACAAAAACACCCGACCCAGGATCGATTTCCTAAGGATACAACAGCACAAACGACAAGGTAAGAAAAGGGGGAAAAAAAGAAAGACCATTTTGAGCTAAAGTAGTGGTGGGCAATATGGCTACAATCATACATCTTTGTTATTAAAAATAAGAACTAAGATGCAAATAATTAAATTATATAAATGTGGGTACATGTTTTTGAGACCTGTTAGTACTTGAAATTAAAAACTGACAAAAATGCCCATCCTTAGTGTTCACATGCTTCAGGTGTATGTTACCAGAAAAAAAGTGTCAGAACAGTGTGCAAATAAACATTTTTGAAACATCACATGAGCATAACTCTACCGCTGTGCAACAGTGCAAACAAACAAGCCTGAATGATGAAAAGTTCATTGAGTTACTTATTTATAAGACATAAAAATTTGAATCTTTAATTATATCATGTTTAATATGCTGTAATACTTTTCATGAAAAAGACTGCTTGTGTGATACTTTTTTTTAAAAGAAATTCTTAATTTAAAATTTTAGAAAACAGAACATGGGCAATAGTCTGAAAACACAAACATTTTTCATGTTACATGTTAGAGCTGGGTAAAAAAAAATATATATATATATATGTCTTGATTTCAATAATTTCTCAATGAATGGACAGAACATTGTACCTCATCTGTCATCCATTAAATAAGATTTATGCTTTGTAATTTTTGATAAGAAACATAATCACAGATTTCATGTTATGTTTGTCTTCTTATGAGATTCAAACAATAAATACTGTTTTGGCACTCTTTATTACGGTGACGGATCTGTTCATCCGTTCACTGTGTGCTCCCGCTTCACTTTATCTTGAAAATGGAAATCGAATTGAATTGTGAAATGTGTGACAATACCAAGCCCTATTCCATACTTTTCCAAACTTTGAGCGAAGCCTGTAAAAAAAAAAAAAAAAGGCATCATGTTTTAAAGAACAGTGGCTTGATTAAGTGGTGAAAATTATGAATGAGCACAGCAGGATAACTAAGCTCAGAGACATCTACAATTACACATGCACCTCAGGTTTAAAGTGTACAAACTTAAAATATATCAGTTACATACCTCAGAATTTTGTGTGCTTCTGTGTGGGTTTCAGAAATGTTTAGATAAATATTTAGTAGGGGTGTGATGAGATCTCATGGCTAATCTGTCAATAAGCTTGTTGGACTATTGTTATGTATAACAGTTCCGATTATCTTTTTTTTTTTTTTTTTGCTCTCTTGTAATTTTCACCAGCTTTAACACTGCTTTGTTCATCTCTATAGTTTCTAATTACATTTTACAGTGTCTATTTAGACATAAGTGCACTTCTACAGAGTCTCTGTATAAATCACCTCGATAAATAGAGTCTTCTTATTAACTTACTGAACATTCAATACACATGCACAAAGTGTAAAATAAGAAGGATATAGCATTATTAAGAAGAAAACATGCTAATACCATGGTTGGTGCGATTGCTTGCATTTCTTCGTGGTTGGTTTGTCAGTAGCGCAGTATTACAATATTGCGGTTATCGCAACAGTTCACAGTGAGGGTGAAATCAGCAGACTATGCCACCACAATGTTTACATTTTATTTCAGTGCACTGTTGTTTTGCTTTTTACAGAAATAAAAACTATTTAACACAGAATTTGCATACAATGCAGGTGTCACACCCCTGGACTCTTTAGTTGGTTTCTACCATCATTTCCCCCTGCAGCTCTGTGTGTTTTGGTATCTCCCTCATTGTCTGCACCTGTGTTTGTTATCAGTCTGTGTGTATATATAGCGTGTGTTTCCCCTTTTCGTTTGTCGGACGTTAACATTACCTCCCTGTGTTACCAGTGTTCCTTGTGGATTATTAAAGATATTTCGTTTCATTACGTCGTTGTTAGTCTGTTCCTGCCTGAAGCGTGACAGCAGGAATCAGAGTTCACTGATCATGTGATGGAAGTAAGGAGAGATGATGGCGGTGCAGAGCTAGAGTGTTCCCAGTTGTGAAGCTTTGTGAAGGATTAGTTTACTTCCAGAACAAAAATTTACAGATAATGTACCCCCTTGTCATCCAAGATGTTCATGTCTTTCTTTCTTTTAGATTAAAAAGTATATAAATTGTCAATTTGTTTTAAAAATAACCAATCGTTTTGCTGGATAACACCCTTCTTCCTCGGCTTGGATCATTTAGAGCCCTTTGAAGCTGCATTAAAAATGCATTTTGGAAGTTCAAAGTTGGGGGCTCTATACATATCCATATACAGAGAGAAATCCTAAAATGTTTTCCTCAAAACACATGATTTCTTTACGACTGAAGAAAGAAAGACATGAACATCTTGGATGACAAGGGGGTGAGTACATTATCTGTAATTTTTTGTTCTGGAAGTGAACTAATACATTAACTTCCAATTAATCAAAAACATTTGCAGACATGCAGTGTAAGTGTCTGACAAATATTGTAGAATGCTACATGTGCTCAGCACCTCAGCCCTGATTGTGAAATCGAAAGTGAAAAGAAAATGCATGCATACATGCGTTCAAATGCAATTTCAATAACCACAGTTCGAGAGCGGCTCCCTGATATGTGCAAATTAGGCTACATATAATATCTAGGGTGTAATTAATATGTACACTATAATGGGATGTGTAGCTCTGTATCATTTTTGAAGAACATTTTGGTCTCTGTTTCTCCTAAAAACTCTAGAAGCTCATAGCCTGTAGGGCTGTGTATTGCCAAAAATCACTTTTTGTGCAGTATGAGTAAAGGGAGAAAATAAAGTGCTTGCAAGATTCTTTAGTTTTTAATGTATCAAATGTAAGCTTTTATAAACAGACCATATACATTTTTAGATCCTGTTTTACAATTTAAGTTTATTGTAACCATGTCAGATCTTGATTTTGATCTGAACTTAAGAATTACATCTGCTTAATATCAATAAAAAATAAAGTGCTTACTGGATTCCTAAAGAAAACAAAATAATTGTAACCAATAAAATAAATACAGATATTAGACATTCTCAGAACCTTTTTGTTCTGAGAATTTCAAAAGAGGATTTCTCAAGTTTTTCAGTTTGTAATTATGCACCGGCGTGGAATCACCGAGACCGCGACGCGAGCACCACACGGCTACCCCAATATGCCCGGCGCGAAGGCCCTGTCACGGGACGCGGTAAGCAGTGGAACCGCAGTGCGGGCGCCGCCTCACGGCGGTTCCGCTGCTTGCTGCGGCCTGGAGGGAACATTACCTCAAAAGCCGAAATGACGCCACACTCTACACCGAGGCAGGAGCAGGAACTATTCTTTCATCCTCCATTAAGGCTAACATCGCGTGCCCTTATGGTAGTATTTCCTGTCACTGTTTAAGTTCAGAGATAAGAAGACTGCAATCTAGCGGTCAGGATATAAGCTCAAAACGAAGCAACTGTCATGAATCTTGTATGATTTTTTTAGTTTTATGTAAATTTAAATTATTCCATTTTTGAGAATCGATACAATATCGCCAAACAAAATACCGCGATACACACGTGTATCAATATTTTCTTACACCCCTAATAGCCTAATGCATAGGGCTGGGTATTGACACAAATTTCACAATTCAATTCGATTACCATTATCAAGCCTGCAATTGCGATTCCGATTCAATACAATTCGATATTGATTATTTTGGATTTATATCAGGTATAGTACATAGCAAAATTTCTCAATGAAAAATATCCACAATATTAAAGGTTAAAATTATTAACTTGTATTGACTCTGCCTCAGCCATTCAAACTTAATGACCCCTGCAAAAGAAAGAAGAAGTGACTTGCATTTGGTGTCTCAGAAACTTACACAGGTATTGGCTGGATTTTCTTGTGATGGTACTAAATATTGTCCAGAAGTCACAATTTCTTTAAGTTTATCAACCTTCTGTTGAATTGAATGAAGTGACTCTTCCGTGTTTCCCATTTCTAAAATGCAAGAGCAAAAAATTACTTAGTATTGAGGTTATAAGTAAGGAATATGTCAAATGAATTCAAATATTTCTAAAACGTTGTACAGTGAATAAGCCAAATGTTGTGCAGATCTTACTTTCTTTGACCCAAAGGCTCGTAGGTCCTGAATGTCTTCTCTTATTTGATGTTGTTGTTGTGGCAAGTCTTTTTTCTGCTTCTCATGAATCTTCTGCATAAGGTCTCGCTGTTGTGAGTCCTTCAAAGTCTTCATCTTTGTGTACAAATACAAAATAAATGTCTGACTAACATGCATCTCACAATGCAATATATTGATCTTTCTTGTTTTCAACTACAAGAATAGACCTTTGTATAACTTGTTAGTAAGCTAGAAAAATGATATGAATTTAATATTCATTATAATTTTTACTGTTCTAATATTTAAATAAACTTGACATGCAAAAGTTGTTAAAACTGAATGTAACAAGAGCCTGAAACCCATGAGATTTATTTCAATAAGGTAATTAGTTTAGCTTAACTGCAAAAAAAAAAGTAGAAAATGCTTGTTGAACTGCACTAGTTAAAAAAATCTGCATTGCATTAACTGTGGTTGCATTTTAATGCATTGTATATTTAGGGTTTGCATATTATGGAAGGCATTTTCTGCCAATTTTAAATAAATCAATGTAAAAGGAGCGACATGCTAGCGACACCCGCTGGACAAAGCCGTAAATGAGACAACACAGCATGTTCTTCAAAATAGTTGTTTTTGTTAAAGTCCGTGTAAACTACAAAGGGCAGTTTATAATATCATTAAATAACATAAATGATAAATTATCAGCATGTCTTCCATACTTTTCCATATTTTTCGTGAGCATTAATAAAAAGCTTTGTAAAAACTGGATTTGCATTTTCTTTTTTATGTTTACCTTTTCATTTTAAGATTGGCAGCTTTGACTCAAGAGTGCAGTGAAAATGAAATGTCAAATCACCAACTGCATTTTATTTTTCAATTTGTCAGGGAAAATGCATTGTCACAGTGAAAATGAAAATTAAATCATTTCATTTCATTTTTAATTTTGGCACATATTTTGCGTATAGCTTTCTATACTGAAATTGTTAATCTGGTTTTCATTTTCATTTTTAGAATTAAATTGATTTATTTAAAATTGGCAGAAAATGCCTTCCATATTTTATAGGATGAAATTCAACAAAGTCATATATTTAAACTGTGAATATTTCAATTCAGAATATTTCACACAACACAATGTGATGATGTCATAAACATGCTAATTAACATGTGACATCAACCTCCAACACAAGTCTCACAAAATTCTGTGGGAAACACTGCATCTGGCTTTAAACTAAATCATTGAGAAATGTGTATTCTTCACCAAATTCAAGTGCTTCTCTTTCAGTGTTTCCCCAACCATTATATTAGGGGGGCGCCCTGCCCCCCTTGAAGACAAAGTTAATTTTATTTTCAATATAGCGCCAGATTACAACAGAAGTCATTTAAGGTTACCTTTCCTATAGAACAAGTCTATACAAGTCTATAATCTTTTATTAAACAAACTAAATATCCTTATGGTATGTTTCTTATTTACATGACGACATGTCATTTCTGTCTCTACATGGACGCGCATCTATATTTTCTCCTCTGCAAAAACACTGACGGGATCGCGTGTCCATTCATAAAAACGGAATTTACTCTACAGCGTGGAATGCCAAGGAATTCGTGGATTTTTGGATAAATAAATCAAAAGTTGAAGTTATGTACATATAATATAGGAAAACGGCCAATTTTATATATGTCACATATATTAAAAACCTATATCAAAACCTATATTAAAACATATGTTTATATAGGTTATTTCTGTGTGGGTAAATTCCATAGCATGCCAATTACATGTGATACCAATTTCACGTGTTCGCACATAAGTTTTTTGCATTTTTTTTATGTTTTCTTAGTTATTGCCTTGATAATAGAAAATATGAGCTAGGCATCATGTATGACAGTTGCCAAAGTGAGATATGAGCTAAAATGACCAGATCCTGCCATGAGCTATATAGGAGACATATCTTGTATGTACATATAGGGCTTTTTTGTGGATATAAAGAAGCAATACAGGAGACCTATATGGCCTGTATATGCACATTTATGCACCTCAATTTTGCCTATATGTGGCATATATATGCATATATGCAGCATATATATTATCATATATGTGCATATATACTGCATATAGGTTTCAGTAAATAGGCTTTCTATAGACACAACCCTCACTAACTAACTTTAAATAAATAAACAAAATTTCTAAGGACCAAAAATGTCTAAACAAGATCAAATATATATTGTACTATTATCCACACCACTTGATTTGTTTACAAATGCTCAGAAACCAAACTGTTATGACATTGAGCACTGCCACACTTTTTTAATTTTGACAACAGTACATTTAACAGTAATACGATCTTTAACAGGACTGTGGAGATGAATCTATTACCATTGCAGAAGAAGAGTCAGTCAGGGATCAAATGGAGGAGGACAACAAACTAAAGAGGGTGAACTCCCATGTACTGGTTTACAATATGACAGTCCAGATGATTCTGACCAAAGGAGAAAGCAGCATGAACTATTAATATTGGCATTAAAGTTAAAACATAATCTAACTGATGCTGTCACTGAGGACATACTTATGGTAATCAATGCTGTTAGTGAAAAACATGTTGTGTCCACATCAAAGTACTGTGTCCACAACAAACTACAGTTGCGAGGAGTCACACGACTAGAACAAATGCATGAAAGAGGGACACTTAACTACCCCTGCAAGCCCAACTCAGAAATATGTTGAAAAATGAAAATCCAGGCACACATCCTAGCACCTGCACCTCAGAAGTCTTCTGTCTGTGACATCTGTGATGGCCAGCTGTACAAGAAAGCTTTAAAAAGCATGAAATCACATGGCAGTGTGGACTACCTATCACTAACATTTAGCTGTCATGGTGCACCACTCTATCATTCATCTAAGTGCAGTATTTGGCCCTTGCTCTATACCATTAATGAACTTGACCCAGCAGTGAGATCAAAGCATGTGAGGCTTGCTGCTCTCTGGGTTGGTGAGAAAAAGCCAAACATGAATACTTTTCTTGAACCTTTTGTGACAGAAAGTGTTCACTTGGAACAGGCTGGCTTCAGATGGTCTGTTGGAAATGTGACATACACAACTAAAGTTCTTCCTTTGATTCTAGTCAGTGATTCTGTTGCCAGGCCACTTTTACAAAATTTCAAACAGTTCAATGGGGAATTTGGATGCTCATTCTGTGTGCAGAAAGGAGTCGTGGTAGAAAAAGGACAAGGCAAAACAAGGGTTTACCCTTTCGAAACAAAGTGTGACTTAAGAAGTCACACAAACCATCAATTTTGCTGAAAGGGCGAATTGGAGATGTCCACACCTGTAATGGGTGTTAAAGGGCCATCAGTACTTTCATTGTTACCAGATTGTTTCATTGTTACATCATAAATGGCTGCATTCCAGACTACATGCATTGTGTCCTACTTGGTGTTGCCAGGGCCTATGCTAACCTGTGGTTCTGTGGTGAGAATAGTGTAAAGCCATGGTATATTGAAAAGTCTGTCTCAGAAGTGGACAATAGACTTTGCAGCATTCAACCACCCTGTGGTGTTTCTAGAATCCTTCAATCTGTGACCGAAAGGCATTTTTGAAAGGCACATGAGTGGTACATGTTGTTCTTCTACAGTGTATCTGTGTTAAAAGGCACACTCCCTGAAAGGTTCCTTGTCCACTGGGTAAAACTTATGAAAGGTGTTGCTTTGCTCCTCTCAAAATCTATCACTTCAGATGAGATCACCAAGGCTGAAAAACTACTTAATGCATTTGTGCAGGAAGTGGAAGGACTTTATGGTATTTGTAATATGACATTCAGTATTCATCTCTGTCTGCATTTGGCCCAAAGTGCTTAAAGACTGGGGGCCACTCTGGACACTCTGGAATGCTTTTGCTTTTGAAAACTACAACTGAGAATTGCTTGAGATGGTTAAGGGCATGCAGGGTGTAGCTTTACAGATTTGTAAAACCTATCTGCTAGAAAAGGCGCTTCCAGTCTATGGCAAATCTGATGAGTGATGCCCCCTTTGAGGTCAAAGACACATTTGAGATGTTAACTATACCTAAGAAGACAGTTCAAATGGTAGAACAGTTTGAAGAAGTCACTGCACCTGACAGACCACAAAGGAAATTGCTAGAACATGATGGTCTTGTGCACACTTTTAAGAAACACATTGTCAACTACTATGACAGAGTAGCAGTTGATGGTGAAACAAAATATGCAGAGAGTTGTGCCAGGGAGACGAAGAGAAACTCTGACATTGTCTTCCTTAAAGATGATGATGATAGTGCCTTCTTAGTGTAGATTTAGGGACCGGTGGCATGTGCTATGCTATTGGCAACTATTTTCAGAAGCAAATCATTGTTTTTTCTCATCCTTAAGCAACCCATGCCATTTTGTTGCTGTTGAAAGTGTTGGGAAGGTTACTTTGGAAATGTAATAGGTTACAGATTACAAGTTACTCTGTAAAATGTAATAAGTAGTGTAACTTTTCAATTACTTTATTAAAGTAATGTAACATTACATTTGATTACTTTTTGATTACTTTTCTATTTTTTTTATATTTTCAACTGTTATCATTATGAAACATTTAAACCAGGCAGAGTTAAGCTTACAGTAGCACTCAACACTAATTACTGTCCTTTATTACTTGAATTAAGATTAATATAAGTAAGGGATAATATACATCTTTATTTTGCAATAACCACTGCCTGGATGTACATTATCCCGCTTATTACACAGCTGATTGCCAAAAAAGTAAATAATGAGACATGAAACACTGATCTGAGTTGAAGTGATTGAACGCAAAGCTTCCATGGGGAAATTAGTTGCTAGCAAATTGCACAGAATTAAGAAATTGTACACATAATATTAAATTAAGTATTAATATTTTGTTAGCTAACCAAACACAAAAATTTCACCAAGAAAAACTATTAAGCATATAGCATTGACTTAAGCTGCCTGGATGAGTCTTTCTTGTTAGCTTTTACCAGTTGTTATCAGGGAATAACACACCTTGGAATGCCATTTCACAGAGCAGTGTAATAATTTAATTTAAAGCACAGCCACCACCAATTCAGACTTATCAGCTCTTATTTACTTTGAGATTATTCTGTGGTTAAATACAGATTTGAAATCATAACAAGAAATAGTTTAATAGCTATGATACTGGTTTTGAAATCAAATGTTTGCATAGTTATGACAGGAAACACTGGCATCCAACAATGCCTTGGAAAAAACAATTAATCTTAAAAAATAAGGTATATGCATAAACCCAAATAGCAAATAAAACAGTTATCGAATAAGCATGTGTCCTATTTTGAGTCCTAAACTCCTGAAACATTGATGTCTCATTTTAGAGCAGTCAATGCAATTTATAAAATTTATGTGTGTGTGTGTGAAAAAAATTCAGATGTAACCCCTTTTGTAATCATTAACATTTTCAAAAGTAACTGTAATTTAATTACATATTTTTTTTCAGTAACTGCAAGTAATTACAATTACATTTATTTTGTAATTAAATTACGTAATTCTGTTACATGTAACTAGTTACTCCACAACATTGGCTGTTGATAAAACTGTTGCCCATCTAACAGCCATTCCTACCAGCAAGATGAAACACAAGAGTTTATTTGTGTGTCTACCAGGGCTGAGAGTAAATTACATTTTCAATTTCTCAATCGGTATGAGCTGACTACATAATAGACCAACATCAAAGGATATGCAGTGCTGCTGCTGCAGAAAGAAAGAAAGAAAGAAAGAAAAAAGAATGAAAGAAAGAAAAAGAAAGAATGACATTTCTAGATAAAATTCAACATTGTTCGATTTCAAATGTAAATATTATTAACACTTTTATTATCACAATTCTGTTTCTATAGCCATAAGGTACTGACGCTGTAAATTATTTAATAATGTTTTTATTTAATATTTATTAAATTACCTTTCCCTGAAACTTCATTATATACCAAGTGTGTTGTAATGAACTGTCTCAAGTGGTCATTCTAAATAGAATGAGAATGTTAAAGCATATGTTTTGAAAATAAATATCATAATATAATACAATGTTCAGATGTATTGAGTTTATAATATATAATACTATAAAATCCAATTTAATATTTAAATGGCAAAAATTGTGTAGAAACACAAATATATATCTTGCAAGTTTCAAAACCTAAATTGTCCCAATCATTAATAAAAAAAAGCATGTATATAATGTCACAGGGGTGCAATAATTTTCATACAACTGTTTCTGAAGCAAAACAACAACGCCTGCTTTTACATCATTGCATAGTTGGCCGCACCACTTGTGTCCAGTAGATGACGGATGAGCAAAACAGGAATGTAAGATTTCCCAGGGAAACTGCACAAAAAATACCAATTTAACCCCCTGGAATTTTTTTTTTTTTTTACCAGGGGACCTCCTTGTAAAACAATTGGGCTATTTTTGGGGAGCAATGAAGCATACATATATATATACTGTAACGCCACGCCAGCAGAGGGAGCCCTCACCCACTGACTGACTGTTGTTGCTCCCTCTGCTGCTTCATTGGTAACTTCCTGTTTGGTGGCAATATAAGGAGGCCATTTTCAAACAGGAAGTTGCGAAGTATTGTTTTGCTCTTGCGGACTCTACCAAGCCTTTATCCCTGTTTTCTTCGCTCTGTTTTTGTCATTGCCACGGTTTTGTTTTATTGTCATAGTTTTGCTTTTGTTTCTTGCCATAGTTCTGTCTAGTTTTGCCATCGTTCCTTGCCTTGTTTATTTGTTACTTTTCGGACTGCTCTCTCTGGTTATTGGACTGTGCCTGTTTTGTGGATTACGCTATTGTTTTGTCTTCATGACACTGAATGGTTATTAAAGCTCGCACTTGGATCTTATACGCTTCCTACAAGTCCTCATTACACATACATACATATGTACACACACACACACTCACACACACATATATATATATATACACAGTATATACACAGTACTGTGCAAAAGTCTTAGGCCACTATTTTCACCAGCTAAAAAATGGTTTAAAGTAAGTTATTTCTATCTTTTGCTGTAGTGTGTCAGTAGGAAACATCAGTTTACATTTCCAAACATTCTGTTTGCCATTAATTGTAATAATCTAGTGAGATTTTTGTTTGCCCAAGGAGTCTGACAACAGCCAGTGCTCCACACTGAGATCTGATCTCACCATCATCCAGTCTGTCTCTGGAATGACATGAAGAAACAGAATAACTGAAACAGACTAAATCCAGAAGAACTGTTTCAACATCTCCAAGATGTTTCAAGTAACCTACCTGCAAAGCTACCTGAAAAACTCTGCACAAGTGCACCTAGGGCAAAAGCTACTTTAAATGCAAAGGATGGTCACATCAAATCCTGATTTATTTTAGTTAATATAAGTTCATTGATAAAGAAAATCTATTTATGACATTGTTTTTGACAGCATCCTTATTTTATGTGCCTAACTGCCTAAAAATTTTAACAGTACTGTAGCTTTGTAGGTGTAGGACTCTTAAAGCATCTTGGAGATGTTGCCACAGTTCTTCTGGATTTAGTCTGTCTCCGTTTTTTCTGTTTCTTAAGGCAGACTGGATTGAATGATGGAGAGATCAGATCTCTGTTTGCACAAGGAGTCTGTGCTCCATACAAAAATCTCATTGGATTATTACAATTAATGGCAAAAATGAATGTTTAGAAATGTAAACTGATATTTCCTACTGACACACTACAGCAAAAGACCGACTTTAACTGACTTTAAACCATTTTTTAGCTGATGAAAATACTAGTGGCCTAACACTTTTGCACAGTACTGTATATAGTGGGGCCACACCTTTTTTTTTTGCTTATGGTGAAATATATTATTATATTAATATAATAATCATCATCATAATAAATGTCACATATGCATGGGCACCAGAAGCAAAAAAAAAAAAAGGTGTGGCCCCACTATATATATATATATATATATATATAAAGCAAAACCCACTTCATTTTCATTCACCCGCTAAAAATTTTATCTTCATGTATAAATATATTATATTTATACATGCAACATGAAGATAAAATTTTTTAGTTAGGAATTTTAAGCATTTGGAAAATATATTTTTAAAATATATTTCAATATATTCAACAATGTTTCACATGCATGTGAATATATTGCACTTCCGTATGGGTATGAACTTTCACTGACTTAATCCATAAGCATTTCTTTCATTAAGGGAGGAAAATCTTTAACGTATATGTAAATGTCAAATCCCTAGGAGCTTGTCAACAGTTGTGTAGTTTTTTAAAATCATAGGTTTTCTAAAGTCATAATTTTGTTATAATCCTATTTTGATCTGTTTACTATTTGCAATAATTACTATTTGCATTTCATAGTGTGATTTTTGGTGAATTGTAGTTAATAAACTAGGGTAAGTTTGATCCTAAAACATCATTGTAATTACTAATTATGATATTATGGAAAACACAATAAAAAACATACACAAATATATTGTCCCTGTTTTTTAATTTGTAGAATGGAGTTACCTGACAGCATTTTACAGTATGTCATACACTGAAGATAATCAATATAATTTCACAAAATAACAGTAACCATACATGTATGCTTTTGGCAGATGCTTTTGTTCAAAGTGATTTACATTGGATTCAGGGTGTACATTTGATGTGTACATTTTACAAAACTGCTATCCAAAACAAGCTTTATTAAGATGCTTTTGGATTTATATCCAATTTAAGCATGTGGCGTAGCAACATTTTTAATAAATGGTTAAAAACAACATTTTAAAGCCTCCTCCTTCAGATCCTCACTCAGACTGTGATCATGCTCTTTAAAAGCAAGGCTGAGGACTTGTGTTCTTATCAATGTGTTGACCATCATAATGCACAGGTAGATTCCCCTCACATTTAACAATAACAATATATTTGCCTGAAGTACAGTGTTCAATGATACACTTTGGTTTTATTCCCTTAGCGCTTTTAACAACGTACACTTCAAAGAAATCTGTACTTTCGGTATAATTACTTACTATACCAGTACAGATTTGTTTGATATTTTCCACACGGCTCTTGATGAACGATTGTGTTTCAGTTCTTTCACAGAGTTTATTGTGCAATAGATGCTTCCTCCAAGCATGTACATTCTTGGTATCAAACTGAATTGGGAGGATGTGTTTCCTCTTAAATTCAGTAAAGCTCTGACAATGTGCTTGATCACTGAGAGCCAGAATGAAAAGGAGCAAGAAGGGAGCCGCTGATCTCATGCTGAGACAAACAGGAGAAAAGGAGAGAATTTTTGTTTAATACTTCTGAAAGAAGATTCTTCTTTTTACCAATTTTGCATTTATTTGATAAACACTGTCAAAAACATTACTCTTCAGTGTGATATGATCCTTCAGAAATCATTCTAATATGCTAATTTGCTGCTCAAGAAATATTTCTTTCTTGTTTTTTTCATCATGCTGATTGTGTTCTTACCTTCAACAACTATAAAGTATTTGGCTGTTCTACATTTTTCAATTGTACACTCCCATTATAACATCTCTGCGGTATTGTTATTAAGTGAAACTTACAAACGTGTTTGAATTTTATGATGCTTGGAAAACAGCGTATAGACATGAAGTAGAACTTACTTGAATTAAAGGGATATTTCCCCCCCAAAAAATTAAAGTTCTGTCATAATTTATTCACCCTCAAGTTATTCCAAACCTGTTTCTTTCTTCTGTGGAACATAAAAGATGATGTTTTGAAGAATGTGGGGAACCAAACTGATGCTGATCTCCTTTCACTTCCAAAGTATTTTTCTTCCCCATATTAAGAAAGTCAGTGATGACCAACAACTATTTGGTTTCATTTTTGACTACCTCTTTAACGTTCTACTTGATTCCTTGTGAAGCCCTGACCAGATCTGGTGCCTTGTCATCTTGTCCTTTGTATTAAACAGGAAAAAAAACTTTTTTTAGTGGCCTCACAAGCAACAGCGACACAAAAGCGCTCAATCTAAATTTGAAATCTCCACTCTCCATTTCTTAAACAGCTTTGAACAACATACACCAAGAACTTTTCTTTACTGATGCACAGGTTGCCTTCTCCTCTGATGCCTCCTACATTGCAGATTCTCATAATGCTATGATTGTTGTTATAAATGACATTATATAATTTATAAAAACATTATGATTCACATAATAACATTATGACATGATGTGAATCTGTTTAAAATTGTGGTAAGGTTGACCTTGAAAAATCGTAAGTATTCATAAGAATATATCCACAGAAACATCATGAATTTGTCATGTTATTCTAAAAATATAATATTTTTTGGTCATGCTTTGTTTATAATGTTGTATATATTTTTCCATTATGGCCAGCAAGTAGTTCTGTAATCAGATTGCTTTGCTTCGCTTGATGATGATTCAAACAAAATTCAAAATACAAAGAATTTGGTATCTAGCAGTATAAAGATTTTGTCAGTTACAAATCTTTTGCTACAACACCTTATTGCCAGAAATAACTAATAGGGGAGAGAGGGGTAAGATTGTTTATTTGTGTGGTCCTCAAGCTAAGGGAAAATGAGGCAGAAGTACAATGAAAGTATCGTCTCGGTTACATATGGTAACCCTCGTTCCCTGATTGAGGGAACAGAGACGTTGTGTCCAGTGTACAACACTAGGGGTCGCTCTTGGGAGCCCAAACACCTCTGATAGTTCGAAAAAACGCCAATGAAATTGGGTGAGCAGAATTTGCATAGCTGGCCACGCCCAGGAGATCCGGGTATAAATAGGGCAGCGTATGCACTGCTCACTCATTCTGTTCTGAGGAGTCGAAGCGTCTCAACTCACTCAGAGGTGGTCCAGAGTTGTGGCATGGAGGACACAACATTTCCATTCCCTCCATCAGGGAACGAGGGCTACCATACGTAACCGAGACATTCCCTGTCTGTCGTACACTCCGAGTTGTGTCCAGTGTACAACACTAGGGGTCTCTATAAAAACACGCCACAAGTCTGGCCGCGCCACGAGTGATGGGCGCAGATAGTAACAAGCCAAGGTGTTAACATAAGTGCAGCTCACATCTTCATGACCGTCCAGTGTCCAAGAACTGACCTGTGACCTGTCTTGAGAACGGTGGGAAAGTACATGTTTCTCGTAGGAAAAAAGGCACTACGGAGATCACAACCTGCCCAGAGGGGGGGTATAAAGTGAATAACATTAGTGAAGGAACCTGAGGTGGGCCCCACCTCAGGGGGGAACTACCAAACTCAGGACCTAGAGACAGGCATGTCTCAGGGGAAACACCGCACCACAGAGATTTACAGGTGAAAATTACACACATGGGGCCACATGAGGAGCCACTACATATGGGGCACAAATCCAACCAAGAGTTAGTAAAGTAACCTTACCTTGTGTTGCATTTTTGTAGCGAGTTCCTCCGCCAAACTTCACCACATCTAGAAGTTCCAAATGATGGAGAGATGTCCAGGGTTCACGTCAGGGAACCTACTGAAACTTAGAAGCATAATCACCGTGAGGGGAAACGCTTAAGCAAGCACTACACCAAACCAGAGTGCTGAGTCGAAGGGCTTGCATTCAAGACTCTTAGCAGATACTGGTTCCACGCACAGGTTGTAATCTGGCAAGTGTATTAGGTGTAGCCCAACCTGCAGCTCTGTAGACATCTGTTAACGAGGCGCCATCCGGCAGGGTAAGCCTCTGGCCCGGTAGGCCGTACGGATCGCATCCACAGCAAGTGGGAGATCCTTATTTGGAGACAGCTTCCCCCTTCTGCTGTGCTCCGTAACCGGAACGTCTAAATGCTGAGCATGTTCCAGGTAAATGCGTAGGACACGGACCGGCCATAATAAGGTCAGGTTGGGGTCATCCTCCTGGGAGGAATTGCTTGCAGGGTGACCCCCGACTGAAGGCTCAGCAGATAGATCGGGAGGGGATTTGGTGCAATCAGGGAGGGTTCAACTTCCAGGCACCTCAGATAACAAATCGTGCCCCACCGTTCTGCCTTCTACCAAGTCACGGTAGCTGTACCTGGACTTGCTGTGGAAGCAGAAGGGTGCCTATCCAGGCCTCCTTGGAGGAGGGATAGCACAGATTTGATGCCGCAACTCCATGGGTTCTACCCTGAGGAAGAACGCCTGCGCCATTTCCAGGACATGCCACCGCCTAGTGGAGGGGGCTCAATCCTGTATAAGGTGCTTGCCACTGCGGGTGGACGGTCTCTGAAGGCTTCCCGGTCGTATCAGGAACCCCGGAAGTTCCAGAGATCTGGGTGAGGGTGCCAGATTGTGCCCTTCCCCTGAGGAAAGAGGTTCCCTCTCAGGGGGATGTGTCAGGAAGGAGCACAAGCTCCAAGAACCAGTTCCGCTGGGCCGAATTAGGGCTACCAGGAGAATCTGTTCTGAGATCTTCCCGACATTGCACCATGTCTGTGCAATAAGGCTTCACTGAGGACTAAGTCGCTCGGTCAGCTGCGTGCCAATGGATCTGAACCAAGGTAATCCTTGGTCAGGCCGTACCACCACTGGCAATGAGTGAATTCTGGTGAGGCAACAGAACTACCTGTGCCTGGCCAAATCAACTCCAGAACAGCCAGACCATCTGAGGGTGGAGCCTCCATTCACCTCGGAGCGGACCTGTCGCCCGGAAAGTGAGTGGCACACAGAAGCTTGAGTCTGTGCTGGCTCCAGAGCAGGAGATGGCGGGTCAGTTGTGACATGTGAAAGTAGCATACACAAATCTGTGGTTGATGTATGTCACAGTCGCTGTGTTGTCGGAGCAGACCAACACATGCTCGCCCTGAACAGGGCCGAAACCCCTTCAACTGCCAGAAACAACTTCTGGCAAATGAATGCTGAGCAGCTGAGGGACTAGCCAGACCCCAAGGCTGCATACCCTTTTCACATGGTGCCCCAGCTTTACTTGGAAGCAACTGTTGACACAGTGCGTCTAGACACTTGTCCCAGGGGCACCCTTGCCCGCAAAACCAAAGTGTCCCCAAGGGCTGAAGGTTGCAACACAAAGTATGATGTACACACGATGTGTGTCTGGGTGCCACGCCCACCTCAGGACTCAGTATGAAGTCAGTGCTACAGCGGCTCCATATGCATCGGGTCCAGCAGCGTGACCGTGGCTGAAGATGCGACATGTCCCAGAACCCTGGTACATGAAAAGCTACTGTACTGAATCTAGGCGTTCTCACGCATTGCAGTCCTGGCAATACGTGAAGAACAGGGACCAAGTCCATACAGAGAAGAGAAAAACCCCGTACTGAGGAGAGTTTACTCTTTTCCCAGACGACCTGAAGTCCCAGTCGGGCCGGGTGGTTGAGAACCACATCCCTGAGAGTGCAAACCGGACCTCAAGAGTGTGCTAGTGTCAGCCAGTCACCGAGATAACTGAGAATGCAAACGCCCATTCCTGTGAGGGGGGAAGGGCGACCTCCGTGACCTTCATGAAGCTGTGGGGCGACAGGTATAGGCCGCAGGGGGAACTTTGTACTGATGAGCCCGACCTCGAAGACAAAATCTTGGAAGGATCGAGACATGACAGTATGCATCCTTCAGGTCCAACGCCACAAACCAATCTGAACCCTGACATACAGGAATGTGTATTCTACGGTTAATATTTGAATGCGAGCTTAAACAGGGCCAGATTCAAAAAACCTCAGTTCTAAGATTGAGTCTACCACGCTTCCTGGGGACAATGAAGTAGGGGCTGACAAACCCCTACTTACATTTTGGCTGAGAGGATAGGCTTTATCGCACCCTTTCCCAGGAGGGCTGCAATTTCTGCTTGTAGAACCATAGCATTCCTGCCCTGAGCAGATTTGTAAGGGAATGCCATAGACTTTGCCGGACGCCTCGCAACGAGAGTTGCGTAGCCAAGTCAGTTAGTTCTGAGAGCTAAGAGGAGGGAATAGCGCCCGACCTTTTGGGACTCTGTTAGCAGTCTCAGGGTACTACAGCCGACGTACCTGGAATGGGGATGTCGTGGCTGAACAAGGCAATGGGTGCCGTGCCTGGAGATGAAAAGCCCCAAAAACACGGCGTGCCCTTGCCAACATGCAGAGAACCAGGTAAGTGCCCAACATATCCTGGTCTGCAGGCTCAGCATCTGGCCGTCTACGGAGGGCCATTGCTGAAGGCAACTGAGAGGGGGGACACCTTCACTGACCAGCAGTGACTGTCTGCGGAAAGGCAGACGGTCGAAATGGTTGTGCTCCCGGGTCGAGAGTAGATCTGGGTAGGTCAGTTAGCCCGCCTCCTTTGGGTTACTCGTCTGAGGAAAACTAGAAGCCCGGTTCTTGCAGGGCCTCTGGAGTTCTGCAGGGGGCCGTCCGTGGTGACACGCAGACAGAGGCAGTCGGGGGTACAGGGCCAGAGCCCGACCCATGGCTGAAACCGGACACATAATGGCCCTTGTCTGCTACCATGAAGAACTGGCATGCAATTGTATCACGGTGTCGCCAGAGGGACCAACCAGAGAAATGGGGGAAACAAGATGCGAACTTCTTCCTGCATTTCAAACAGGTTAAGCCAGAGGTGGCGCTCCTGGACCAACAAAGTGGACACCGCCCCACCCAGAGCCTGCGTAACAACTTTCATAGCTCAGAGAGCGCAATCGGTCATTATACGTAGTTCCTGTAGCTGTAGGTTAGCACCACCCTCGTACCGATCTCATAACACCTTGGCCTGAACGCTCACAGGATGGCCGTGGAGAGAACTTACAGGCCCTGGACAGGAGCTATGGGAAGAACCTCTCAAGCGGCGACGTCTTGCGGGGAGTACCCCACAATCACCTCTCCGCTTGGAGAACTTCCGAAGCCCCCTCGCTGGACCCCCATCGAGGGTGGTGAAGGAGGAGGAGTTGGTATATCGCATTCCAGCCATTTTTTTTTGTTTTTTTTTAAATGGGCTTTCCGCGATTTCATCAACGTCTCGTGCATTTCTGGGAAACAGGCACTGGAAACGAGAGTAAGGTCGTTATCCAGATGTCTATTAATCAGCCCTCCTTGGCTGCCCATTTTAAGCACGGCCACCTCAAGCTGAGAATCAGCCCCCCACAGAGGCTTGCTCAGCTGAAGCTTCAGCTACAAATGGCACACGCCCTCCTAGCGATGCTGCCGCTCACCATACCGCCTGTTTAGGAACTCCAAAATAAGTCAGCCATAGTGGAACGGACTAAGAACTCATCTGGAAATTCAATCGTGCGACGCGAGGAGTGAGAGTTTCGCGGGGTTTCACCTGGCGGAACCTTTCTCGCTTCCAATTGCTGGAATCACTGAATACAACAGTCGTGTCGATCATTCAGGGAGGTAGCCGCAACCAGAAGAACACGGAGGATAAGGTATGTTAACCAACACACAATCCCAACTGCGCCATCTCTTTCAGAGAATTTACTCTTTTAGGAGTTAGATTGCTCTTCAAGATCGCCGTCGAAGCACCCAGGGAAACTCTCACAACATTTATCTGTGTTTGAGAAGGGAGAGACTGCTGCTTGCGCTATGAATCCAACGATGAAGAGGTGAATGGTGCAGCCTCTCACAGAGAGACGCTGTATTCGGCTCCGAAGAAACAGGATGAGTGAGCAGTGCATACGCTGCCCTATTTATACCCGGATCTCCCGGCGTGGCCAGCTATGCAAATTCTGCTCATCCAATTTCTTTGGCCTTTTTTCAAACTATCAGAGGTTTTTGGGCTCCCAAGAGTGACCCCTAGTGTCGTACACTGGACACAACTCGGAGTGTACGACATATAGGGAACTAAAGTAATTTCAGGATGTTTCCAATCATTTTAAAATTATCATAATGTATCTATGATAAAGGGTTCTAAAATATGCCTTCTTATATAAAAGTGTTCCTGTGGCTCAATTTGCCCCAGGTTAGGAATAAGTTGACCTGAGTCTGGAGTAAGATGCACTAACTGGGTAAAAACTGACTAAATTTTAAAGATAATTTACCTCTTTTAAAAACTTAAACTTAATAAACTAATTTGATTTACAAACAGTCATATTTCTTTTTTGTTTTTGTTTTTCAAAGCTAACTTAAAACCAAATGTTTAATTTTCAATCTTTTGTAAGTTTGAGTAAAATTAAAAGAAAACTGAATTAGAATTAAGGAATAAATGTCACTGAAACAAACAAATATTTTAGTCAAAAGATTCTTGGCATGGTACCATTTCTGCAATGTCGAACCAGCCATTAGGGACTACAGGTGGAAAGATATATTTGATTATAATGTGATGAAAAGCATCTTTTTGTTTTTGGAAAAGGATTTGGTGCATTTGTACACTGTCAAATGCTATCAAATTAACTACAAACAATATCTCTATGTATATCTCTTAACCTGTTGTGTACTATTACATTTAAATACCAGTTTATACTTCAGAGATTTAACTTAACTTCAGTGCCTTATTGAGGGGTAAGTTAAAGTACTGGCTCAACTTACCCCACAACATTTGGCTCATTTTGCAGCATAGCTTGCATTGTGGGGAAAAAAATAGCTAAATGATTTGCATGGATTTATATGTTGCTAAATATAAATAAATATTTTTAGATCTGGATAAATTAGTTTTGATGTAACAGTCATTATATCTGTTGTGTTAAAATTTTACTTTGACAAGCCTAAAACAGTTTTTAGAGTTAATAGGTGCCTCCCACTCCTCCCATGTGTTTCTGTTTTCCACTGTCTGCCAGAAATGAAGGCTGGCTCCAAAATATATGGTCACATGAGAGTAAAAGCGTACAGTTGCCAAAATACAGGGGGTGGGTCAACTTACCCACTGGCTCAACTTACCCCCCCTCTTCCCTACATATTTCCAGCATAAATTTGATGTAACATACAACTAAGTCAGAAAATGGTGTCATTTGTCCTGTTTAGTTCCTAAAAAGTTGTTCAAAGTCTTTGTTTAAAGTCTGTTTCCTCTTGACTAATGGTTAAATAGTTTCTGCTGTAAAAACATTAAAATGTTTAAAACAAGGGTTTTTTTTCTAATTGAAACTGATTACTACAATGTAACATGCAGTATGTGAAACGCCTCGGTTACGTCTGTAACCCTCTTCCCTGAATGAAGAAACAGAGACGTTATGTCGACTGACACCATGGGGTCTCACTTGGGGAATCTTCCAGGGAGGGGCAGTCACGAGGAGCATGAGGTTGGCAAACCAGGTTCGGGTGGGCCTATACGGTGCAACCAACAGAACCTGTTCCTCGTCCTCCCTGTCTTGGAGACATCCGTGTTGATAACCACGTGCCTCAACACATGGGGTGCGGGGTTGGCTACGATGAAATAAGGTCTGTAAAATCCTGATTTCATCTCGGCTGGAGGGGCAGGCTTCTTCACCAGGAGGACCGCAATCTCCGCACACAGGACAGAGGCATCTGTGTCCGTGTGGACAGATGTGAAAAGGACGCCCCTGAACCTGGGTGGACGCCTGGTAAATTGTATCGCGTGGCTGAGTCATACCATCCGGATCAATCAATGAGACGGGCTGGGAAGCACTAACCAGGCCCCCAGCCTGTGCACAAGCAGGATCAATGAAGCGGTTACTGACGTACCTGCGGCACAGCAGCTGATGGGAGGAAGGTGACTCAACACAGGAAGCGAAGCATTCTGAAGTAAAGCCGGGCTGCCAGGGGTAGCACTTACCTTCTCCTCCTGATCCCATGGTGGTGGCACTTTCATGCCACAAGTACGAATCTGAGGAGGCAAAGCATCACTTACAAACTGAATTTGGCACTAAAAGACCCAGAGATAGAGGAAATTGCGCTTTTTGTGAAAGGGTGGGTACCCTGCCTGCAGCACAAGTACTAACCCCAGGCCCTCCCCCGGGGGTAGGGGCGCAGATGTCAGAGTCCCCTAAAAAACAGTTCCTCCCATCTCCAGGTTGCCTGTGTCAGGGTTGCTTCACCGTTTTGCAGGTGGACTTAGGAGGACCCTGGGACACGGGCATCCCTGCTGAGGGGTTCCCTCCTTCAGTGTTTCCATGGGCGGAGCAGATGTAGAGGCCACAGGGGGGCACCCTCGGTGACGGGCAGACAAAAGCCTGGCACATGATGGCTTGGTGGAATCTTGCCGGGGCAAAATGTGTTTGATCACTTCCGTCTGATTCTGTACTGTTAAGAACTGCTGGGCAAAGTCCTCAACAGTGTTATCAAAGAGGCCGAAGGGGAGCCAGAGAGCGAAGTCGGTCACCGTATACAGTCCCTGCATCAACCCCGCATCAGAACTACCCTTGTGCATTTTTTTAGCACCTTGGCCTGGTGGACCTGCAGGATGGCCATGGCATGCAGAGCAGAGGCAGCCTGGCCCGCAGTGCTGTAAGCCTTGGCAGCGAGCGCTGACGACAGCTTACAGGCCTTGGACGGGAGGTGTGGATGGTTCCGCCAGGCACCACAACCGTACGCTCCACCAGGGGAATGTCAACGTACACCCTGGCTGCCCCACCATCGAGGGTACTGAGGAGGGAAGAGCTCACACGTGACCGAACCAAAAATCTGATTGAGTGGATGCACGCCACCATCTTATATAGCTGTGTGTACAGGGGAGTGGCTTGGCATGCAAATTCCACTCATCAATGTTCATTGGCCTTTTCTTCTTAAGCTCAGAGGCGATTGTGCTCCCAAGTGAGACCCCATAACGTCAGTCGACGTAACGTCGAACGTGACTGACTGAGAGAGAACCTATATTTGAGTATGTTTTAATCTTTTATAACTAAATTAACCAACTAAATATTTTACATAAAGGAACATAATCTCTTGACACAAAGCTTCCTCAGAAAAAGTTGTACGAGATTACCATGAGATGATTTAACTTTGCAGATGCATTATTAACATTATCTTTCTGTTAACAATTTACTGCATTTGTAGAGTTTTTGTGCAGGTTTACCTGTGCTGTGCTTCAGCTTGTGCAAATCAAAGAGCCTTATCTGGAGATTGTCTCCTTTGGAAATCCTGAGACAAACGAGAGAAAAGGATAGGTAGACATTTAGTACAAGAGTGTACACCATCCATGAGAGCAGTTAATGTTGCAGTGTTAGGGAAGTCAGTCTTTTACGTCATCAGCATTTTAAAAATGTACTGTTTTCAATAGCCCTATTCGGACGATAATTGTTTCTCATGTGGATGTCTGTAAAAATAAATTTACATGGCCCCTCAGTGATAATATGGCAGATTTATTCACAGTGGAGAAGCGAGTTCTGTGATCCTATGAACCTGGGAACACTCTGCTCACATGGCCAGTCACATGATTGTCTGCTGTATATAAAATTAATTTTATTTACAAATTTATTCTTATTATTGTGTAAAATGTATTAAAAATACTTATAATGTAAAATGTATTCTTATTATCCCAAGTAAATTTTATTATATATAATCCTATTTATTATTTGATTATTTAAATATTCTGTTTAAAAATTGAAACATAGACGTACTATAGTTGTATATAATTGTATGCAATATAGTAATATTTCAGTAATATATATGCATGCCAATTACAGCAAAGTGCTACAGTTACTGTACGGTTTTTGGCAGTGGTCAAAAAGGATTTAAACATTGAATTTTGAATAGATTTCTTCTTTTAAATTTAGAGATGTGGATTCAGACGACAATTGAATTACCACATGACCTTGGTGTTTGTCAGTGAGAGATAAACACTGACATTCTGGGTTCGGGCAACAATAAAATTACAGACTACCCCTTGTAAATGGTGAAAATAACTTACATCCCCATGAGAAACAATTACCGAACAATTAACAATTAACAATGTCTAACTGACCTGTTGACAAGCTGTCATACCAGAATCTCATTTATTTTCAACTTAATATCTATCTTAATATCTATATTAATATTTTAATATCTTAATCTTAATATCTACTGACGGTTGTTACATTTACATTTCTTGTCTTGCCATGGTTGTATGAAATCATATATAGTGGTCCCAAAACAAATTTGGATATTGAAGTCATACTGTCTGAATGTCACTGCATTAGAAACAAGTATAAAAAGAACAAAATGTGTGAAGTCAGTCCACAATGGTGTAGAGATTCACATTTAATACAAGACCAATTATCCACTAAACAAATAATACTGTCTTCATGCTCAATGAATACAAAATTCATTACATTAATTAAAATGTATTTGCTTTACACAACCATTTCAATCATTGACATAATAAATAGATATGCATTAATACATAATCTGAAATTATCTGTATTCATTTAATCATATGGCTTTGGTTTAAGAGGATGCAATTTTAAGAGGATGCAAATTTACCTGTAATGGTCTTGAGTTTGGGTACATGAGAGAGCTGAAGTTGAGTCTGATCTGGAGTTCAGAAAGCAGCAACAGTGTCTGATGTGCCAATATTTATTAGGGTTGGTAAAGGAAGGTGTCAAGGTGCTTCTTGGAAATGCACTACAAACACATTTCTTGATGTTAGGCAAACCACAGTGTGTGCATTTAGTGGTGTTTTATATATTCTACTTTGGGAACTTTGAATTGCACCACAGTAGAAATGAAAATCAAAATTAATTGAGTTCATTGTTTTTACAATACCAAGTGTAATATGAGTGATGTATTGCATTTAATAATAATATAGATGGTTTAAAAGTGGTTGTTCTTATCACTTTAAATAAGACAAGCTCTTAGCACTTAGCACCACGTGGTTAACACTTGACGAGTGTGTTGAACTAGTCAAACAGAGGCAAAGTGCATGAGTATGAAAAAAGCTATGGCTGTTGGAAAGTCAGATACATTTTTGCAAATAATTTAATTTAAAATGTTTGTTTTAAAGAATTACAAATAGAGTTAAAACTAATCTTTGTCGATTTTTTTTTAGTTTATGCATGACTATAAATAGTTGCTGTTAAATCATTGCCATACAGTTATCAGTTTTTAAATGTACCTTAGAGCAACAAAGATTAAATTTGGCATTAAATGTAAACATGAGAACCAACCTTAGCGTATGTCTTGTGGTGTGTGTCGTTTTGTCTGCTAGTTTATTGAATCCCAGCATGATGATTATCTACAGTATATTGTCACTAGATGACTGCTAAGTAGATGACTGCTAGTTTGAGGCCTTAATAATAGCGACTTATGACCTTTCACTGTTGTGCTGTTTAGTAAGACACATCTTTGGGTCAGATCACTTTTATACTCCTTTTAAATCTCTTCTGTCTCTCTATGCATCTTTCATTGTCAGGTAAGAGCTGCATCTCCTGTTTAAGTTTGAGGAGATGCAGGAGATTGTGAAGAACTTTACTGTGGTTCATACTGATGCTCCAGGACAAGAGTAAGGCACAATCACTGATCCTGCCAGTATGTGTTGATATATGTGTGTTTACTGAGGTTTTGCGTGGGTGTTTGAGAGAAAAAAAAAAGTGAAAATTTAATAGCATTTAACACCCATTTATCACTTGTGAGTGGTTTAATGCTATCACTGACTCAGAGACTATTTTTATTGTTTACCACATCCACAGGTCATGGTGTGATTAAAGTTTTAACATGAGATGTTTCCTGCTGTCCTGCAGTTTAAAAAAAACACATTCAAATCTTAATTAGTGACAGCTGCAAACTACAACTGTATTTATTTGTTTTATTCTTTTGTTATTATTCTTATTCTTATTAATTTTTAAATTGTTTATGTGATTATAACAATTTTATTCATTTATTGTAATTATTTATGATTTATATATATATATATATATATATATATATATATATATACACACATTTATTATTCAATGGTTACTACTGTATTTATAAAAAAAAACACTTTGGGTCAACTCCTGTTGTGTTAAATGTGCTCTGTAAATACATTTTGACTTTATGAGATGCATTACAGCTGATTATCTTTAACTCAGTTAGGCCCCGTCCACACAGAGACGGGTTTAGCATTTCTTCCAGATGGATCCGGTGTTTTAGGAGCCTGAAACCTGAATTTTTTCCCAGAGTGGATAAATCTGAAAATGACACCCTTGCGTTTTTGTGTGTACAGCCAATCCGTATATTTTGTGAAACAATTATGTCATCAGCCCACATCTCGACCCTGGTCTGACACGCCACGTCACATACCATCAACAACAGCAACAATGGTGGACTACGTGCTTGTGTATGGAAGAAAAATAATGACAAATGTCTTTGAAACAAACTGAAAAAAATAATGCATTGCAGTAACAGTGTTTGCATTTTAATGCCTTTAGGGCTTGCATTTCTAGGGCTGAAATCCAACATAGTTGATTAGATTTCATGCGCAAGGTAAGCTGTCCGAGAAGCGCTTGCCCAAGCAGAAAAATGTGCTGTTGCTGCCAGATGTCAATTGCTGAAAATCACATTGTGTTTGATGTAAAACTAACTACAATTTTAAAAGTCCATTGAAAACATACAGTATCTTACATTTTTGGTCATAGAAAATGTTGAAGATATGCGTTACTGTCATGCTTAAGTGGTAAATTTATTATATAAATTTATGTATATTATCATTATAAAAATTATATATATACCATTTTAACTAATAACAAACATCAGGAAAAAGAGGAAATAATAAAAATAAATTTCTTAATAAAATGTGATTTCTTCTCAGATCTTATTGTTGTTTGGCAATTTTTAAAGATATTGTTTTTATCATCTTGCATGGTCTGTTAGTGTTGTAGCATTACCATGGAGCAAGTTTTAACTCCTATTCATTGGGAATAGATAAAAAAAAAACTAACTACAGATAGAAGAAACGATAGAAGAAGGAATGGAGATGAATTTCATTTACACCTGCCACTGTTTCCTTCCTTGAGTTTGTCCTAAAAGCTGAAAAGTATTAGCACTCAGCATACCCGTTTAAAA
Source organism: Labeo rohita (assembly GCF_022985175.1). Lineage (NCBI taxonomy): Eukaryota > Metazoa > Chordata > Actinopteri > Cypriniformes > Cyprinidae > Labeo > Labeo rohita. The sequence goes on along the minus strand of NW_026129601.1, from coordinate 419,493 downwards.
CTGGTATAATTTTCAACAGGCCGTTTTCGGTCCATTTTATTTCACTTTACAAATGCAGCGGTTCAAATTCGCCAAAAAATTCGGCATTGCACATCCAGGAACTGCAGGAATAGCAGTAGAGTACTGATGCATGAGCTCCAGCAGCTGGCTCCATGTACCTTCGTATAATTAGTTTTTTCGTTTTTGTATTCAAAACAGAAAAACAAATAAATCAGTAGCTTATCGCATATTTAAACTTTCTCCTGGGCATAATAAATGAATTTTCTCCTACTTTTAATTTCTCTTCATCACACTCTATTCAAATGCACCTGTTAAGTTTCAGTAATGGTTATACATTCTACTATTTGTATATCTGTGATATTTCTAAACTATTTATATGATATTGTATATGCAAGTTTACATATAGTTCATTGAGAGAAAGTGAGGACTCGTGTGAAAGAGTTTGCTGTGTTCCGTTGTTGTTGTTATGGACGGCCATGGCGGCAGTCGAATAAAGAAGGACTTATCCATCAAGTTTAAAACAGTCTTTTTTTGAGTAACATTGGTAGCAGAGGATGGCTAGCAATTACTTAGTTCCACCAACTTTTGACGAGGGAAAGCTGAAGCTGAAAGTTGGAAGAATGAAGTTGGAATTTGGACTAGAGTTACGGAGCTTGAAAAATGTAAACAAGCACTCGCTGTTGCTTTGGCGCTGTCTGGAAGAGCGAGAGAAACGGCGATGGAAATACCGGTAGATGATTTAAACATGGATACTGGCATGACAACTTTACTAGCGAAACTTGATAATTTGTTTCTCAAGGAAGAAAAGGACAGGATATGTGAAGCTTATACGAACTTCGATTGTATTGTGAGAGACGGTAATGTTTCAGTGACAGACTATATAATTGATTTTGAACAACGTTACTCTTGGATGGAAGTATAAAATGGAACTTCCTGATGCAGTATTAGCTTTCAAGCTGCTGGACACTGCATGCTTGGACGTGAAAGGTCGACAGTTAGCTTTAACAACTTGTGAAGATCTGACTTTTGCATCTATGAAGTCTAAAGAGGATTTTCACAGGAAACGGATCTGTTTCAACAGTAGGAAATAACCAGGAAACAGATGTAAACGATGGAGAGCCAAGTCATGGCCCAAGAATGACCAACAAAGGACACCGTTACCTGGGACAAATCCACTGGACAGATATGGTCGCAGATTAAAGTACGTTCCACTGGGCCAAGGACTGCCCACACAAAAGTGAGCAAAACAAATTGACTAAAGAATGTAAAGAAGTGTCACATGAGACATGTGGAGGAGGGCAACATTACTCTGTTTACAGAAGAATTACAATCTGAAGCAGAAATCCTTATGACTGAATGTTTTGGATCTGCAATTATAGACACTGCATGCACTCGAACTGTGTGTGGTCAATAATGGCTAATCACTACATCAGTGAGCTAAATCAAAAGGAGACAACATATTTGAGGAAGACTGAAACACACAGCCATAGACTGTTTAGGTTTGGAGATGGGAAAGTGGTCCACTCCAACAGAAAATTCCTGCAAAGTCGACACTGAAGTTATCCCAGCTAACATCCCATTGCTCTTAAGCAAAGTCTCCCTGAAAAGAGCAGGAACAGTATTACACATGAAAAGTGACAGAGCAGTAATGTTTAATCATCCTGTTGAACTAGAGTTTACAAGCTCTGGTCATTACTGTGTAAACATAATGGACAACGAAGGTAGCCCTAAAGACATGCAGTGTAGTGAGCAGATCTTGGCAACTGCTGAAGATGTTATATAAAAGGAAAATGATGAGGATGAGAATAAAATCCTAAAAAATTAACACTAGCCTTCTGAGCCTGTCTCCAATCCTCAGACTGGGACGGGCTAGGACCCCTTTTGATGTTCGGGCTCAGACCTGGTCCTTCGAGGAATAAAGGTTTTGAAAGCAGCAGAGTGCACCTTCGCCTCCCTAAACCTCTCAATCACCATTTCAACTGAAGTACCAAAAAGCTTAGAGGGCCAAACCGGCGCATCGAGGAGAAAGCCCTTCTCTTTCTTCCCGAGGTCAGCCAGGTTTACCCAGAGATGCCTCTCTGTAACCACCATGGCCACCATAGATCTGCCCATGGCAGTGGCGGCCTGCTTGGTGGCCTGGAGAGCCAAATCCGTGGTACGGCGCAGTTCTGCTACCTCATCGGGGAAAGCCCCTGGCCCTTATTCAGGTCCTTCAGCAGGTCAGCCTGATAAGCCTGAAGCACCGCCATCGTGTGCAAAGAGACCACAGCCTGACCCGCTGCCGCGTATGCCCCACTATTCAAGGAAGATGTTCGCTGAAGGGGCTCGGATGGCAGGGAGAGAGCCTTAAGAGATGATGCTTCACCTAAGGAGAGATAGCTAGCGTCTCTTCAATAGGAGGCATCCTCTCATAGCCACTTTCGTGGATTCCCTCAATATTAGCATAACTACTATGCTGGAATCTATGAATACGCGAAGAAAATGGCTTATTCCATGCCTTCACAACTTCCGAATGGAGATCGGGAAGAAATGGAAGGTTCACTTGAGCTGGGGTGTTATGGTCAGAAAGGAAATGCTCATCAAGACGACTCCGTGGCGCCACCTTTTTAACCCGATTCAGATTGCATTTCTTCATCTAACAGCTCCTGTTCTTCCTGGGTAGCCTCGCCCAAACACGACGCAAAGATCATGTGTGTTATCGGGTGTCATGAAGCAAGGACACAGATCCACACACTTCTTAAACGCCTTGCTAGTGCTAGCCATAATAGGTAAGAAGAGAAAAGCAATGATTCACGCCGGCAGTGACGTCATAGGCTGTCGCCGGCCAGTACTGTGAAGTTTTTGTATATAAGCTTCAGACATGGGTCATGAAGGAGACGTTCCCCATAGCGACCTCTAGAGGACGCAGTTCGAGTTCCTCAAAAGGTAACCTATTTTTTTAGTGCCATGATGAACCTTTTTTGGTACTGCAAAGAACCCTTTTCAAAGATTCTTAAAAGAACTCTTGACAGTTCTCCATGCCACTTTATTAGGTTCTTTGTAGAACCATTCATGAAAAAAAATCCAGGAATAAGACTAATTAAATTTTTATTGACTTCATCCCTTGTGCCATATAAAATCATATGAATAGGCAACCAGAACATCTAACAAATTAGACAAACTGCACAATATCAAACAGAAAACAGCAGAAATACACTACAATAAACCAGAAAACAGACTCTACAATAAAAACAGTACAATATAAAACAGTAGTATTACTTTTAAGAGAAACAGCAACGATAAAGCAACAGGCTTAAGATGATTAACTTTAACTACAGGGAATTAAAAACTGCACACAGAGACAGGTACATTTCTTTTTTTTAAAAAAAAAAAAAAAAAAAACTCCAGAACTAATTTGGGTTTAGGCTCAAGAATTAACTGTAACAATGAATTTAAAATAATCTGCAAACTATGCAGATTCTCTTTTAAAACATAAACATAAGTGATGAAAAGATGGAATTATAAATATGTGAGTGTGTCCATGTGTGTGTTGGTGTGAGAGTGTGTGCACCTGTTATTTATCACGTTATGGGGACCAATATAACATTTGTGAGGTCCCAATGAGGAAACAGGCTTATAAATCATGCAGAATGATTTTTTTTTGAAAAAGTAAAAGTGCACAGTCTCCTGTGAGGGCTAGGTTTAGGTATAAGGTAGGTGTAGGGCGATAGGAAATAGGGTTTGTACAGTATAAACACCATTATGCTTATGGAATGTCCCCATAAAACATGGAAACACAACGTGTGTGTGTGTTGTGTGTGCATGTAGGATAGTGTGTGCGAGTGTGCGTGTTTATGTGCACATGTTTGTGTGAGTCTGCTTGAATTAACTAAATCTACAGGGAATTATAAACTCTCTGTGCACAGATCGGGACAGGTCCCTTCTTTTTTGTAAATGAAAGTCTCCATAAACAATATGGTCTTTCTCAATCCTGGTGGGTATGCATTGAAGATCTGGTACAATGCTGCCACCATCTTCACTATCATCTTCCACCATGTCTTCTCCATCCATCTGAATGTAAATGGAGCCACTAGCTAAAGGGTTCCCATCTTCACAGGCTTTTAGGATGATATTTGGGTACAGAGGATCCTATGACAACAAACATATTTTTAGGGTTTGCAAGAAATAAGATAATCAGGGTGATTTAAAGAAAAATGGAGGGTCAGAGACTGCTTGGATTTCATCAGAAATATCTTTATTTGAGTTCTGAAGATGAACAAAGTTCTTACAGGATTATAAAAACATTAGGGTGAGTAATTAATGACAGAATTTTTATTTTTAGGTGAACTATCCCTTTAAATAATATTTTAAAGGGGTCATGAACTGAGAAACCAAAATTCTGTTAATCTTTTGGCATGTAAGAGGTCATTGTACTATAAAATCGTCCTGCAAGTTTCAGAACTAAAAACTTTGTTGTTAGTCTAAAAAACGGCTTATATTGAAGACAGTCTGCCAAAACGACACCTTTTGGAATGTTCCACTTTATAATGTAATAGTGTGGATAAGCACCACTTCCACAGAAGATCGACATCACTGCCTGTTTAGCCCTGCCCACCGATTCATGCATGTAGTGTTTAGAAGAGATGCGCATACAGTAGGTCTGCGCAGACATGATAAAGATGCAACAAAACAAGATGCTGTGCAGTGCCAAGTTGTGGAAAAACAGTGTTGCCGTTGCCTTACTTCTGATCCCAACGTTACGAAAGAGTGGATGAACTTTATTTATAATGAAATTTCCAGACTGCATCAATGAGAACTTGGTCCTTTGTTCAATTTAAATTTACCATAGATTCATTTACAAACAAGGAACAATTCAACGTGGGATTTTCAAAAAGATTGAAACTAAAAGACTGACAGTATCTGACAGTAATTTCACAGCAGAATCCATCTGTGAAGGACAGACTGTCAAACATACATAAGCGTTATCCAATCATAGCAGTGGGTGTTTACTGAGTCCACAATCTGCCACACCTATTCAGAGCATTCTGATGAGGAGGGTCAAAAACAGGACTAAAAAATATAGCCTATTACTTCTTAATTATGTTTTTTTTTTTTTTTTTTTTTTTTTTTATGTAAAATTAAACCTAATTACATTATAAGTGGACCTCAGAAAAAAAAAGTACAAAATAAAAAAGATGCTCAGTTCATGACCCCGTTAATGTCTGGAAAGTGCATGCTTTATGAAGTACGTCCATTTAGTTTAACTTCATTTTAAGTATTACAGTGATACTGTAATTTTTTCCTGCCCTCTGCACTGTGAACATTTCATACCTTCACACCCTAACACATGTATACATACACCGTACCTCTCAAAATATTAGAAACATTACAATTACTTCATTTATTTGATCAAAAATACAGTAGTAACAGTAAAATTGCTAAATATTATTACAGCTGTTATCAACTGTTTTATATTTGGTAGGGATTTTTTTTTTTTTTGGCCATACCGATTTTAACAAACAATTATTGGCCAGTTCCAATACTGATACTGATATTGGTCAATTGCATAAAGCGGTGCTTAAAAACAAAACAAAACAAAAAAATTTAAAATGTTTGATTGTTCACTCCTAGCAGAATCATATTTAACCCTCTGGGTTTTTTTGGGGGCCCTTTAGATGTTTTGACATGCCCTGACATTTGTGCTTATTTCAGCTACTTATAGCAAACTACTGGCCAACATATAATTTTTTTTGTATTCAGCAGAAACAGTGCTACAATAATATGTGAGCAAGATGGATGTACATGTTCGCATTTTCTAGAAAAAAAAAAAAAGATTATGTGTGGTTAGTAAGTTTTGGGAAAATAAATGTAGCTGAAATAAGGCCATAAAACTCATACTGAATAGTCCTGAACCAGGCTTTTGAGTAAGTACTCTTGTAGGCTAGAATATTTGCTTCAAAATGATGTGAAAATGATCGTGCTTACTCTTTCACAGAAAACAATATATTGATGTAAATTTTCTAAGACGTGTTTTGTGATAGAAAGCCGTATGCGAGGGAGGGATAACGGCCATGAATATTTAAGGCCGCCCCCTAATGGCCCATCAGTGTGACTGTCACTATGAGGCAGGTAACAAAGAATGTGAGCAGAGTAAGATAATGGGGGGGTTTTGGTCATTTGTATTTTATTTACAACACGATATAATCAAAACACACATAATGATGGTCAAAGATTATTACTGTACTCACTGACCTAAACACATAGATGTGAACAGACCTTGTGACATTCCTGTTCAGCAGGGGCGGATCTACTTAAACTAGTTAAACTGTCATGTACAAGGCTAAAGGAAAGCACACAGAAAAAGATAAGGATCTTTCACCAACGGCTAGCATAACTATGGCCGACATTAGCTCACGTCTGGATGAACACAGAGCGGCCCTTTCGGCTGATTTCAAGTCGTCATTCGAGTCCCTTGCTTCAACGCTGGATAGCATCCATTCTACCATAACCAACCATGGACAGTTCTCTACAGCAACAGGTTGGGGTTTGAATGTTCTTCCCTTTTTTTTCCCCTCCTTACCATTTTTACTTTTGCCTTTACTTGCGTGCTGCTGCTTTACCCTACTTTATTTCTTATTTTCTTATGTGCTGCTGGAAATTCAGTTGTCACCTCAGTTGTTATGGGTGAAGATCTGTATAGGTTTACTGCCTTTAAAAATGTCTTTTTATGTTAAGTGGTAACATAAAATTAACAGCAAGTGGTGAATTAAGATTTTCCAGCTGGAATGTGAAGAGGCTGAATTCACCTATGAAACGTAATAAAGTATTTGTTCATTTAAAACAATTAAACACTACAATCGCATTTTTGCAGGAGACCCATCTTAAACCATCGGACCATCTTAAACTTCATAGAAGATGGGTAGGCCAACTCGATCATTCTTCATTTTCTAGTGGAACTAAGGGTGGAACTACTATCCTTGTGCACAAGTACCCTTTTCCGTATCCAAAGTCATATCGAACCTCAGTGGTTATTTGTTATTGTTATTTTTTACTTACCTGGCAGGGGAGACACCATGATCAAGAAGGTGGTTCACCCAGGGCGAGGCTCGTCCATTGCACTCCGGCCGTGCTGACCCCTGCGAATTCCCCAAATGTGGGAATCTCGACTGCATAATTTATGGTAGTGGGGGACTGCATTTGCGCTCTCCCCTGCATCTGGAGACAGCCATGGCCTAATGGTTAGGGAGTCGGGCTTGTAACCGAAAGGTTGCGGGTTCGAGTCCCAGGTCCGGCAGGGATTGAAGGTGGTGGGAGTGAATAACAAGTGCTCTCCCCACCCTCAATAGCATGACTGAGGTGAGTCCCTTGAGCAAGGCACTGATCCCCCAACTGCTCCCCACTGCAGCGCAGTGAGAGCAATATGGCTGCCCTCTGCTCTGGGAGTGTGTGCGCGTGTGTTTGATCACTTCTCACTACTATGTGTGTGCACTTGGATGGGTTAAATGCAGAGCACAAATTTCAAGTATGGGTCACTTAGCCACATGTCACGTACTTTCCTTCCTTTTCCTTATTGTTACAGGGAACAATTCTCATGTGACCCAAACTTTGAAAAAAATGGCTCTTTTCTCTTCCAGATATAGACTCTTCTCAACTTATTGTTGGTGGTGACTTTAACTGTTGTCTCAATCCAATGCTAGACTGCTTGTCTAATAAGCCCCTCTCCATCTAAGTCTTCAAAAGTTATCCGATTGTTTATGGAGCAGTATGCAGTCTCAGATGTATGGTGCTTTTTCAATCCCAAAATTTCAAATTTTCACGAATCAGTCTCTTTCTTATTGACATGAAGTTGCTCCCTTCTGTTAGTTCCTGTTTTTATAATCCTATTGTTATTTCAGATCATGCTGCTGTCGTAATGGATATCTCTTTTCCTGGTTGATCTTTATTGCGATCCCCATGGTGCTTTAACTCGTCATTACTTTCTGATCCTGATTTCATTACAACCATTTACAGTCGCATTGATCTTTTCACCTCCACCAATGTTACTCCAGATGTGTCAGCATCTACAATTTGGGAGACATGCAAAGCTTATTTGCGTGGAGAGATAATATCTTATTCTGCTTTTTGGAGGAAGTCCATTTTGAAAGGAACTGGCAGATTTACAGTCCAAATGTGCGGATACAAACTATCCTGAACTTATAAAAGAATTGCTTATGAAAAAAGCTGAATTTGATAGTCTGACTGTAGATAGGGCAACTGAAGCATTATTAAAGTCTCGCCATAAGTATTATGAGTTTGGAGATGAACTAGGCAAAATGTTGGCCCTCCAGATTTGACAATCTGTTTCAGCGCAACATATTACACAAATTAGTACTGTGGATGGCACAACTATTGATCCTCAAACTATCAATGATCAATTTAGAAACTTTTATGCCTTATTATACAGGTCTGAGTGTTCATCTGATGAAACTCAACTGGACAACTTTTTTTAGGCCCTTAAACATTTCTTCCATTGATAGTGATACATGTTCCAGGCTGGATGAGGCTTTTACAGTGGAAGAAGTCAAAGGGGCGTTATTTGCACTGCAGAATAGGAAGTGTCCAGGGCCTGATGGCCTTCCCACTGAATTTTTTAAGACTTTCGCTGACAAACTCTCCCCATTACAGCTAAATATGTTAAATGAATCTTTAGAATCCAATATACTTCCCCCTACTTTAAGACAGGCCACTATTTCTCTGATTTTAAAGAAGGATAAAGATAATTATAATTATTATTAAACTTCTTTATACCTCTCCCTTGGCCAGTGCCCGCACCAACAATGATTATTCGGATTATTTTCCTCTTGGACGTGGTACTCAGCAGGGCTGCCCGCTCTCCCCTTACTGTTTGCCATTGCTACTGAACCACTTGCGGTGGCTCTCAGGTCGAGTCAGATGATGGGTATCATATAAGGGACTCTGGGCACAAGCTGTCTTTGTATGCTGATGACCTTTTACTTTTTGTTTCTGATCCAGACAGATCCATACCTCTGGTGTTAAATGTATTGAAGGAATTTGGGCAGGTCTCAGGGTACAAACTGAATCTTCATAAGAGTGAGCTTTTACCTATAAACTCAGCAGCTGCAGCCTGTCCTCTTTCTAAATGGCCATTCAAGATATCACTGGACAGTTTAAATTATTTAGGCATTTATGTTACCAAGAACTACTCTGATTTGTTTAATTGTAATTTTTCTCCTCTGCTGGATCGATTGACTAAAGATTATCACTGCTGATCTGTGTTGCCGCTTTTTCTTGCAGGCAAGATAAATTGTGTTAAAATGAACATAGTTCATTTTATGGATGAACATAGTGCCTAAATTCCTTTATCTTTTTCAGTGTATCCTGGTTTTTATTCCAAAGCATTTCTTTAAAAATCTGAATAGTTCTATTTCTCAATTTGTATGGAACAGGAAAACTCCCAGAATTCGTAAAGGCATATTGCAAAAAACTAAGGAGTTGGGTGGCTTAGCACTACCTAACTTCGTGTTTTATTACTGGGCTGCAAATGTTCAAAATATGTTATTGTGGTATTGCTCTAATGATCAGCCTCCACCCTGGCTGAGGATTGAGGAGGCTGCATGTGACTGTTCCTCACCTACATCTCTTCTGTGTCTCCCTTCTTCGTTTTTATCTTTAAAATTTTCTAATAATGTTATAGTTAAAAATTGTCTGAAGATTTGATGTCAGTTTAGGCGACATTTCATTTTACAAACAACATCTCTCTTATGTTCTGTCCATTCTAATCCTTTTTCCTCCCTCTTTCAATGATAAAGCTTTTGCAGCCTGGGTGGATCATGGGATAGTTTCTATTAAGGCTCTTTACATTGACAGTACATTTGCATCATTTGAACAACTGACTCAAGTTTTTAATTTGCCACGGTCACATTTTTTCAGGTATTTGCAAATACAGGATTTTGTCCACAAACGTTTCTCTGGGTTCCCTTTGATTCCACCCTGTACTCTGATTGATACCATTTCCAATATCAATCCTTACCATTGTAGAGCCATCTCTAAGATCTATAACATTTTTCTCACGTATCATCCCTTGGCATCTGACAGTCTGCGTCTTACATGGGCTAGGGATCTTAACATTGAGATAGACACAGAGACCTGACAGTTGGCTTTGAAACGTGTCCACACATCATCTGTCTGTGCTCGTCATGGGGTTTTACAGTGCAAAGTAGTCCACAGAGTCCACTGGTCAAAATGTAAACTAGATTGTATTTTCCCTGGCATTGATCCAAGCTGTGACAAATGTCATGTAGAACCAGCTAATTTAATTCACATGTTTTGGACTTGTCCTGCTGTCTCTTTTCTGGGAGTCTGTCTTTGATTCAGTCTCAGCTATCACATCTATTAACATTCATCCTTCTCCTTTAATTGGCCTGTTTGGAGTTTTCCCTCCTAATTGTGAGTTGACATTTTATTTTGCTGAGTTAGTAGCTTTTCTCTCTTTGCTAGTGAGGCGTTGTATCTTGATGCTTTGGAAGAGTCTTCACCCCCCTTCACATACTCAGTGGATAAAAGATGCCTTATTCTTTGTTAAATTGGAAAGAATTAAACATAATCTTCGAGGAATTTTGTTACCCTTTATGGAGCATGTTAAGTCTCTGCAGCTAGATGAAATCTCAATTGATTGATGGATTGATTGCCCATTCTACACCACATTATTAGTCTGTATTTACCAGCCAGGCACTATATAGGCACAATATCCCCCCCCCCTCTTGTTTATTTCATATTTACATACAGTTTTTCTGTACAATTTTGGACACTGTTTTCAAGTTATATATGAGGGTATATATATGTGATTTCATCATTATTATTCTTTTCTGACTTTATTACTCCTATTTTTCCTCTTTTTTATTTGTTTGTTTGTTTTTTCTTTCTTTGTAATTTTTTAAGTAAATTGTGTTGTGAAAATTAAATACATAAATCATAAAAAAAGAAATACCTACTCTCAGATAAATGAGGCCTATGATTAATCACATGCAAATATAAACACAAAACCAGTCCTAAATGAAAGAAAACAAGTTGACAAAAAGAATCAATCCAATATTTGGTGATAATATAGCATAAAGACAGATTTATAAGCAATTGTTTGGAGTCTGGTCATTTTTGACCGGGAACACCACAAGTGTGACAGGAATCTGAACACAACCAGAGGGTTAATGGTTTAGCTCCTGCGTTCCTAACTAGTCTTCGACCACGCTACAATCCATCACCCTCCCTAAGGTCGCAAAACTCTGGACTTTTGGTAGTACCTAGGATAGCCAAGAAAGTCCACTAAAGGAGGTAGAGCTTTTTCGCATTTGGCTCTCAAAGCATGTTCCGAAAGAAGGGCCTGTTTTTCCTGATGTTGAATAAAGCAAATCTGCAGGACCAGGCAGTTTTAGCTATGTGGTCTGAGAAAGTAATCTGATCATCAATCACAACTCCAAGGTTTCTAGCTGTTTTTGAAGGAGTTATGGTTAAGGTGCTTAACTGGATGGTGAAATTGTGATGAAACGATGGGTTTGAAACACAAGCAGTTCTGTCTGTTCTGTCTGTGATATGAAAAGACATGTTTCTGAATGACCTAGTGATGCCATGTAGACAAAGAAGAGAAGTGGACCAAGACTTGAGCCCTGATGCACCCCAGTAGTGTAAGAATCTATAGCCTGCCTCTTATATTGGTATTTGACGCCCAAAGAAGCATGTCTTAGGCCCTGATCACATCAAACGCGTTTTTTGTCTGAAAATGCGAGGCTTTTCCGCTCGGAGTTGGGTTTTTTTTCAACTTCAGGCACTCAGAGCACTCCAGCAAAAACGCGAGGCGCAGCAGGCGGTTAAAACGTGCGGCGCCCGGGGTTTCAAGTGTAATTTGATTATTTAGTTTGTCTCATGTTCTATTACATTACATGGAGAGGGTGGGGTTTTTGACCTATTCTGGGTCCAGTCACCTGTGGGCAATTGTTTTTCGCTTTACTTCTGGCTTTGTGGGACACTTGTATGACCTTTGAACAGATAGGGATGAGGAGGATTGTGATAGTAATCTGTCCAATTTCCGATTTCCATTGCTTCTTACTTTTTCTTACTACTTCTTAAGTTTTTTTGAACTCGAAAAACATTCCAAAGTCATTTTAAACGTTTCAATATCCTATTAGCAAGTTTAATAACAAATAATTTACTGGAAATGTTGAACAGTCAAAAAATTGTCACTCCAGTCTTGCATAAAACTAATTCTAACAGCTCTTGCCGTAAATGACATCAGCATAATTTCCAATATTATAATATTATAAGAAACTTTTTAAATTATTAAAATACAATCACTAAACAGTTACTTAATCCAAACAATTATTTTTCACACATCAATATAAATAAGTTAAATGGCAGGCCTTTGCCACACCCTTTGTCAAAACAATTACCACAGATCTCAGTGAAAGACCCTAAACTCTACTGGATTAACTGTTGTACAAAAGAAACACATCTATTCACAGCTGATAGAAAGTATGTGCATAATTACGAATCTCTAATGCACATTTGTAAAACTCGTTTGCACAACTCTTCAATCCTCATCCATCTTTAAAAGATACGATTATCTGTATTGCCCTGTTGGCAGAACAAACTGTGTCTTCAGTAATAGAGCTGTTTCATCTATCCCATTTAGAAATGTGACCGTCAATTTTGACATGCTCTGCTTAGATTTGTTATTGTAATGGTTTGTTATACCATACTGTGATATGCAACTGTGATAATTTGCTCTGTGAGTTTGTATTTTTTCTTAGAGAATAGTGTACTTGAAGTTGAAGCACCTGACCTTAACGAATATGCACTTGTAGGAGTTTCCCTTGTTAGACATAAAATTTATGGAAGGAGAGTATTCAAATGAACCACACAATTTACTAATGTTTGTGCTCATCAAATTACTGGTATTTGACGCCCAAAGAAGCATGTCTTAAACTATTTTGCACTTGAAATAGGTGCAGTTGTTGTTGTCATAAATTAATTTATGTGGATGAAGCCGGCTTCAACCTCTGTAAAGTGGGGAGATGCAAGAGGGGTAAAGAATCACACATTTTGATGCACTAAATAAAAGTGTATTTCAACTCTTTATTTTGTTCTTATTATTTTTATTATTATTCACATCCATAAGTTTCCTTTAAAAAAACAGTATTTAACATTTCTGATTTTGAAAAGTATATTTAAGGTTTCTTATTTTGTTTTGTATTAATTTGAACACAGGTTATTTGCTTTGAAGCATGTTTTTAAAGTTCTGTGAGTGTTAGAGCATTTTGCAAACAAAATTAGTCATTTTGGCCAGTCAGGTTCAGTTTCATCTGCTGTGTTAACAGTTTTGTCAAGGTGATGTCAGAGCTGACAAATGCAGAGTATGTCTGAGATCATCTGCAAGGAAGGAAGGAAAGAAAGATGTGACATGTGGCCAAGTATGGTGACCCTTACTTGGAATTTGTGCTCTGTGTTGTTGCACACAGTAGTGAGTAGTGAACAAACATGTACACACACACTGTGAGCACACACGGTGTGTTCGGGGAGCAGTTGGGGGTTCGGTGCCTTGCTCAAGGGACTCACTTCAGTCGTGGCATTGAGGGTGGAGAGAGCACTGGTTATTCACTTCAAACCCTGCCAGACCTGGGACTTGAACCTGCAACCTTTCAGTTACAAGTTTGACTTTCTAACCATTAGGCCATGGCTGCCCCTGATTCCTGCTTTTTGAAGTTGTAAATGTAAGCAGACAGTACATGTACAGATGTTCACCAATGCCAAAACACATGTAACTGACTACAACACAAACACAGCATCACAGTTTATCACTTCTGTTGCTAATTTGGTTGCGTCTTCACTTTGCATGTAGAGACACAGGAATAACTGATTATTTCTCTTAACATGAAATTATGTTTTGAAGTAATCAAGAAAAGTGTTATCATCGCTGAAGAAATGGCAGATGTTACTCCTTAGAAAGCATGACCACTACACCATGTTATTCTCTGTAGTAGCTGGGGGGAATCTTAACTAAACAGACCAAGTGTGGCAGATTGAGCCAGGCCAAGGTGTAAGTCTCCAGCATGCGATGAATCTTACTGGAACTAACCCAAGTGGGTTTTGCTGTCTGTTAGTTAAAACATTTTAAAATGCAGACTTATTCTCCAGTCATGTATTTCATCACTGGTGATTTCTTTAAAATATTTTTCTGTGTAAAAATCTTGTCTCATTCTCGTGAACCCAATCTTGTGTCCTGTGAGCTAAGTGTCTTGATAATGAATGAATTAACTGATAAATGACTGTATGCATTTACTTGCCTGTCAATTCAGAAACTTGTGTATCCAATGGATGTTGGACAATACAATAATTGCACTTTAATGCAACTATCCTTTTCAAGCCATTTTGGCTGGCTTTCTACATTGCAGGAATCTGACAACATTTTATCAAATAACTTACTGTCTTCTGAGATATTCAATCCGTCTTCAAGCTAAGTGTTCACGAGGCCTCCATCTCAGTCTTACTATTCACATTGCATAACCACAATGCTTCCTTTCTTGTATGTTTATTTCACACTATGCTGCAGTATTTTTCAATGACTGCCACTCATAAGCTAAAACCACTTCCTTATATGTCAGCAGATGTTTAAAGTGAGATATACGTTTCCTTTTTTCTTCTTTGTTTTCATTAAAAGTACATGACCTGACTAATATGTAAGCTGTGTGAATAGGTAAAGTTTGAGAAAGGGGTCTTGTCTCTATTTCTTCCACCAGCTCTACCTTGTGAGCCCCATAATCAAAGTTGCCATTCTGCCACAATCAGAAAATAGACTCATAAAAAGTATGTGTTCATCTAACATTGAGGATTTTGCTGTGTAGGTATGTTTAGGCTGTTGGATACAACTTTGGAAAAACAAATGAAATGCATGATAAAACAAATGAAATTGTCAAGAATTCCATTAACTACGAGTATGCTAAAACCTCTTAAGGTAGTGTTATGCAGTCAAATCTAAATCAGCCCAACACAGCAAGGATTGAAAGGAATGAAGGCAACCATATTGTTGTTTCACATACATATACCCTACTTTAGAAAAAAGTAATGTTTACATCAGTTTATATTGTCACAATAAATACTTTTGCCAGCTTTATGGTTTCATATATGGTATTAATACAATTAATGTAGTTTGTCAGGCTTGTGTTGAGCCTGCACCAGGGCCCTGGATACCCTAGCTCTGTAAAGGTTGTAAAGGCATCAGAAATGTGTGCTGTTGGGTGAACTCCAGCACCAGGGTCAGGAAACACTGTTAGTGGTAAAGCCAGGCTCACACTACAGGATTTCTAGCCCGATTTTGCCCCGATTTTCTCCTCCCGAGAATCGGAGCAAAACTCTTGTCGAGCACCTCGATCGGTCCCAGTGTTTCTGCAGGGATTATCTGGTAATATGAGATGTTCACAGATCGAATCTTGCACCTCCTGATCTGCTCGCACACAAATCGGGGCGCCCCGATCATATCAAACATGTTTGATATTCAGGATTTTAAATCGGGATGATCACGGCTATGATTACGTCAGTACTTTCACAACAGCTAATACGCGACCACAAACAGCTGCTGTAAGGTCCATTGGATAGAATCAGAATCTTTTTTTATTGCCAAGTATGCTTGTGCATACTAGGAATTTGTTTTAGTGTCATTAGCTTCCAGTACACAGAGACAGCAACAACATACAGGCAATAAACATAAGATGAGAATAAAATACACATATGTGAATATAAATAGACAAAACATAGAAAAATAAGATGAGAATAAAATACACATATGTAAATATAAATTGACAAAAAATATAAATATAAATTGAGAAATAAATAAATAAGTGGTATGTACAGTTGTGCTATAGAATAGAACGGAACAGAAAAGAAAAGAAAAGAATAGGATAGGATAGGATAGGATAGAAAGAGGTAGAGATGCAGGGATGCGCTAGGATGGGGATGGTAACTAATAAATAAAAGTTATTGCACAGTGGGGGGAACATTTAACTGTTTATAAGGAGAATTGCCTGGGGGAAAAAAACTGTTCTTGTGCCTGGATGTCCTGGTGTTTGGGGCTCTGTAGCACCGGCCAGATGGCAAAAGTTCAAAGAGATGATGACCTGGATGTGAGGGATCCAGAGTGATTTTCTGAGCTCTTTATTGGGGAGCACCAATAATCCTCTTGGCAGTCCAAACTATTTTCTGTAATCATCTGATGTCTGATTTTGTAGCTGAGCCAAACCAGACAGTTACTGATGTGCAGAGAACAGACTCTATGATGGCTGAGTAGAACTGTTTTAGCAGCTCCTGTGGTAGGTTGAACTACCTTAGCTGGCGAAGGAAGTACAACTTTTGTTGGGCCTTTTTTTTTACAATGGAGTTGATGTGAGTGACCCACTTCAAGTCCTGAGAGATGACAGATCCCAGGAACTTGAATGTCTCCACTGTAGCTACAGTCCTGTCCATGATGCTGAGAGGGGGGAGTGCAGGGGGGGTTTCTCCTGAAGTCTATGATCATCTCCGCTGTTTTGAGCGTGTTGAGCTGGAGGAATAGTGGAGATGGAGGAAACTGCTTTTTACGTTTTTGTAGTAGCACTCTGTATAATATGTCGAAAACATACCACAACCACATGGAGCAAGGAAAGCTCTGGAGTGAAATCGTCTCAATTTTCAACATAGTGAGTGTATAAAGCTGCTAGCACACTAACATTTGTAAACATTAGTTGCTGACACGAAACAGCTGTTGCGTAAGATCACGTGAGGTGCTCTGTTGCGTCACATGAAACATCTGTTGCGCAAGATCACGTGAGACGCTCCCTCCGGCTGATAATCTTAATAATATCTTGTAGTGCATGAAGCACCACAATTTTCAAATCTTGTAGTGTGTACATGTTTAAGATTTCAGGGAAGATAATCTGCAAAGATTCTCCTTTTGTATGTGCTGCAACCAGATTTCATAATCAGTTAGGATTTTAAAAATCCTGTAGTGTGAGCTCATCTTAAGCCAATTCATATACAATCTCCCATTTACGACAACAGAAAAGTGAAAATGAAAGACCTGTTGACAGTTACTTCTTTTGAAGCCTCGTATTGTATTGTAACAAATTTATCTACTGGAGGCGAGCTGAAAGAGATGAACCCAAGTGCAGCTTTATTTACAATCCAAACGTGAAATCTAAACAAATGATAATCCAAACAATGACTTGATGACTTGACTTAACTAAAACAGACTTGACTTGGCATGAACAGATTAGACACAAACAGGCTTGACTTGGCATAAGCAGACTCACCAACAGCAGCGTTACAACATTAATACACAACGAAACAACGGCAACATGAGGGCTATATATACCAAACAGTGAGGGTCACATGACACAAACAAATCAATGAGCAATGTATTTACTTCAGTATAACTAAATGTATTTGTGGCACACTATAAATTTCACACTCCCTGTGAAAGTATTATCATATACATAATCATGATAAAATGTAAATAATGTAATGTTAAACAATAATGAACTTTTATTGGATGGTATATATCCCTTATGTCATAAGAGAATTTTTTTATTCTTGAAACAGAACAAAACAATTACTGATGACTAGAATGTTTTGATTATTAAGAACAGGTACTTTTTGTGCCAATTTTTGCCAGCAGGATGGTAAATAACAAACATTTTGCTCAAAACATATGCTTTAATGTTCCTCACCTCACAAAATAAAACAAAAGTATGTCAAGCTCTCGAGGGAGTTGAATGCAGTTGCAGTATTCATTGCTTAACCATGCTCTGATACCCGCAATTCACATGGAATTCATTGCTTGTTTCTCACAGGAGATAAGCATACTATGATACCCACTGTTTTCACATGACTCGCGTGTGTTGTGTGTGTGTGTGGTGAAGAGCAAGCGCATTCGGCTCTCGAGGGAGTTAAATGTGCTTGTGGCATTCATTGCTTGTTTCTCACAAGGGATAAGCATGTTCTGATACCCGCTGTTTCACGCGGCTCAAGCATTGTGTGTGGTAAAGAGCAAACGCGTTCAGCTCTCGAGGGAGTTGAATGCATTCATAGATATATTGCTTGTTCTCATGAGGAATATGCATGAATTAAACGTGCGGTGAGATGGCTTGTGCTCATTGTGGGAATAATAACGGATTCGCGGCAGCGGCTCCATTCTCACTTGATTTCCGAGGAATCTAGAGTGTGGGTGGAGCGTTTAGCTCTCGTGGGAGCTGAATATAAATTTCAAATTTCAAATTTTATTTGTCACATACACAGTTATACACAGTATGATTGAAGTGAAATGCTTATACGACTGAATGTATCTAATATATATACTGTAAATATATATCCTAATGAACTATAGGATGTGGTTAATCACATTATATGCACTTTGAGAACCCTTTCTCTCCATGCTCAAGTGTTGGCTTGTGAGCCTCCTTGATGCTTACAGAAGCCACCATCCTTTCTGTCTACCAGGGTTGGGCAGGAGCGTCCTGCACTTGCATTGCAGTCTCTTATGTTGGACCTGTGCAGGAGCTGTGATGGTGCTATGAGGACCTGTCCTTGTATGTTTTTGACTGCTACAGGGTAGGACCTCTGAGCACCTCCCCTGCTAATGTCAGAACAACTCGATCTGTCAACTGATTGTGGTGATGGTCTCATCCATCTGTACTGGATACAGCCTGGATGATAGCCTTCGACCTTATGCTTTCTAGATCATGCGGCAAAGTTGCTAGGCTTCTGCAAGAGCCTCCTTGGCCTTCAGGTCCCCAATAAAGCACTGCAACCCCAGGACTCATGGGTCCTCTGCTCATGCTGAGCTTTTCCGGAGTATATGTTTCGTGATGTGCTCCCTGACGTCCTGCATGAGGTTTGCTTCGAGAAGCTGCCCCGGCAAAGATGCGCTACTCATGTCTCGCCTCGAGGGGTTTCCTGAGATGTGAGTCATCCACTTAACCATCATGTAACATCATGTGAGCCCCTCCTGCTGAGGTGTTGAGGGGATCCACTCCTTAATTCCACACTGCCCTTACGGTCAAACCAGTGAATCGCCTCTCCATGGAGTGGGCTTGAGTAAACTGCTTTCCTGGAGATGCGAGTGAGAGGTGTTTCTGCAGAAAGTCTTCCTGAGTGCTTTCGCTTTGAGGAGTGGTAGCTCTTCAGACATGTATGAACTGCCTTCTGGTCGAGCTAAGGTGTGCTCCTCTCACTGCGAAGGCTAGCTATGCACCTCCTGTTCCCAGTTTGAGTCGTAGGGATCACCTCAGCCTGTAGGCTGAGATTGCTGCTCCCAGGAACTCTTATGCAACAATACCGAGCTGAATAGGCCCGTCCTGTTGCCTCTATATGCCTGGCAATGCTCCCCTCACCCTAGAGGGTTATCTTTGAGCTTGCCATTTCCGGATGAGCATCTGAGGACTCCTCTCACCAGGCCCTGCACTCCCTGGAGCTCTGTTGAGCAGCAACCTCAGGTTGTTAGGTCCATCTTGCCTTCCTGTTAGGTTGCTCTCTTGCTGGTTGAGCTTAGCAGTGCTCCCCTCACTCTAGAAGGTCACCCATTAGCACGCCGCTCCCAAAACTGAGCGTCCAAGTTCCCTCTCATCTGAGAACTGAGTTCTCCGCTCACCAGAGCTCTGTGAGTCAGCAACCTCAGGCTGTTAGGCCTCTCTCTGCCTCCCTGCTAGGTTGCTCCCTTGCTTCTTGGTCGAGCTAGCATTGCTCCCCTCACCATAGAGGGTCACTTATGAGCATGCTACTCCCTTCTGAGCACCTGAGTTCCCTCTCATTCTGAGAGTTGATTTTCTGCTCCCCAGAGCTCTGTGAGTCAGCAACTTCAGTTTTTTAGGCCACTCTTTGCCTGCCTGTTAGGTTGCTCTGTGGCCGGTTAAGCTTTGCAGTGCTCCCCTCACTCTAGAGGCTCTACATGCTGCTTCCCCTTGAGTGTTTAAGTTTCCCTCTCATTCTGTGAGTCAGCAACTTCAGGTAGTTTGGCCTCTCTCTGCCTCCCTGTTAAGTTGTTCACTTTGCTGGATGAGCTTAGCAGTGCTCTCCTCACCCTAGGGGATCACCTATGAGCATGCTTCCCCCCTTCTGAGTGCCTGGGTTTCTCTCTTATCCTGAAGAGCTGAATTTCCTGCTCTGTGGGCTCCACAGCAATGTCAGGGGGTCTGGCCTTATCCAGCCTTCCCCCTAGAGTGTTTCATGGTGAACTCAGCTATGCTTCCCCACTTCAGAGGGTCGTTCAGAATTTCCCCTCTTCTTGACGGTTAAACTCTCCGCTGCCCAGAGTACTCAGTTCATGCAGAATCATGCTAAATCTAAAGTGTGCATGCTAATCTCTGTGCACTTTCAAAAAATCCACGTTGTGGTAAGGACATACATTAGGCATCTTGTGTTCTTTTCTAAAAACCTGTATGGTATGGGTTACACACTCGACGTTGTTCCCATTCTTTGAGTTTGCTCAGGCCCCGGTTCCCTTGGGCCCTGTATCCCGTATCCCCTTAAAAGAATTTCTTCTTCTGATTCCAAGCCATTGAGCTCTACCCTGGGTCCAGGATATCTGACCCCTAACAGGTAAGTCTTTGGCGTATGCAGCTCAGGCCTTTGGCCGAAGGGGATAATGTCACTGACAGCCATCTAGGCTTCCTTGGGGCAACTCTTAGATTGGTAGAGTTGGTACTTAGTGCTTGCCTTGTGCTTGGCATGCACTCCCCTCAGCATGGCAGCGTGGGTATAATGTTCCCCATAGCAACATCTAGAGGAGGCAGTTCGACGTTCCCTCGAAAGGGAATGTCTCAGGTTACGTATGTAACCATGGTTACCTGAGAAGGGAATGAGACACTGCGTCCTCTAGAATCCATAATTATTGCATAAATATTAATTAGTACTATAAAATATTCTAAAATTACAAAACATAAAAGAAAAAAAATATTATTGAACAAAAAGATCTTAGTGTCAAGTCATATTTGACCATAAGAAACATGAGTGTGGTTCACAAATAAGGACCGTACCAAGGGTTGTAGGTACTTTTGAATCTTCCTCCCGCATCTTTATAAAGCTGAGGGAAAATCTTTTTGACCTGTGCTGCATTGGCAGCATGTCAAATATCATGTTTAGATAATACAGACTTTTATAACATCCTTTGCAGTTTCCTATATAACAACCCTGCATCCTTTGCCATTATGTGAACAAATAATCTATGAAGTTTGGGATTTTATTAGGGTTATCAGCTGTTCCCCTTACCAGTCATCTTGTCATTCTCTGATTCCAATGCATTGTATTCTTTAAATATATCAGCTTCGATTACATCATCACCTAAAGTCCTAATATAGTTCTAAAGTGTGTCCTGTTAGTTGTGCATACCATGTGTTACTATTTAGGATCTGAACATTTTTGTCATTCATTTGTTTTGTTCATTGTGGTGTCATTGTAAGGTTTATTTGTGAATTTTATAGAGAATGACTTACAATCAGAAAACCAACTGTAAAGTGTCAATGTAGGTGTCAGTCATAAATAAACTGTAAATCATTTGTAAATATTGTTATTTTTTCTGTACAGAATGGGCTCAAACACTAAGTCAAAAGTTTACATACATCTTGCAGCAGTGGCGGAGCCAGGATGTTTTCATAGGGGTGGCCAGGGAGGGGCCTGCAACCAGTCTGGGGTGGCAATTAATACAATTAATTTTTACTTAATTGTAATTGAGATATTTTTTTCATTAGATCAAGTAATACTGAGTGAACATGATCATTTTTGTAGTGGCTTACTGTTGCGCAGTCAGCTTGGTTATGGTTTTCAAAACCCCCCAAAAGCTTGTTCTCCAACATTGCACACTCATGGATGAGACATGCAAATAGTGATATGAATGTGAAAAAGGCCAGCAGTCAAAAGCACATAAATGCCAGAATGTAAAATGAGTTATTTTATGCATTTAAATGGTTTTATTTTCATGTGTACTTTGCAAATTAATGAGAGAAAAACAAAGTAGTGCATATTTTCTAATATAAATGCACTGTAAAAAAAATACATAGCCTATCAGCTTGTCTCTCTCTGGAGTTTGATGTCCTCTCTAAGTAGCTCCACCAGCTTCCACTCACTCCCTCAACTGTCCCAGGACACTTGCAATCCTAAATCAAAGCAAATAAACCATGCCTATTAACAACAACAGCACAATGAATTTAAGTCTTTCCCCAGCAGGCTCACTTTCTCCAAAATAGTCCTAAGACAAGAGAAAATGGAAACACTTATAATATAAAGAATGGTTTGCAATCTTAACATTCGAAAATATGCATACAAAATACTGAAGTGCATACAAAATGCTGACGTGTTTAAGTTTGGTTAAATTATTTGACATCTTTCATGACATCACTACAAAAACACGACAAAGGGAAATACTGTTGCCTTATATAGTAGTTGTCTTATTGTTTGTGGGCTTTGTTTAAAAAAAACAAAACAAAACAAAACTGTCTTTTAACACTTGTTTCGCTACCCAGATAGCAAAATTTGTCTGGCCCACCTATGGGCCACAACCTTGCTTAAGTTCTGGCCCAATTCTGGCTGGGTCCCTGGCCCAAAACTGGCCCACACACTGACTCAAACAATTTCCTCCGGCCCAGTTGTGGCCCACACCCTGCAAAACGACTTATTTATTGACGTGGCCCAGATCTGGCCCGCATACTGTAGTGTGACTTTTTTTTAGGAATTTTATGTGGCCCAGGTCTGGCCCAGACACACAACCATTTAAAAAGATTAAAAAGGCTTTAATTATAAAATTACTAATTTTTTATTTATATAAATATATACCATTAACACACTTTTTAAACCGCAAAATAAAAAGTAAATTATGTTTACTATATATATATATATATATATATATATATATATATATATGTAAATTGTCATAATTCAGGTCAGTTCAGTTCATAGCCAATGGCGCCAGCGCAGTCAAGTCAATAATATTACTGAATATTAGGTTTCCTCAACTAAGCAAGCCAAAAGGCAACAGTGACAAGGAACCCAACCCCTATGAAGACCTGCAGGCTCAATCAGGAAACCAGTTCCCTGGCCAAATGAATAACTGTGGTGTGATTATTCCAGGCTGCATCACAAGTCAGATTGTGGATAGATATGATTCAGAATGTTCCATCCAACAACTTCTGCTTGAAGAAACATCATGCCAGCAGGTGAAGCTGGTAATAAGGATCTGTGCAAGCTTGTCTGGTTCTCTTAGTCTTTGCTGAGGGTCTGTGCTGGGGCCAACAATGAGGTCTTCACAGGGGATATGCCATCTAGTTGACATGGTCTCTGCTGACATTCAGGGATGTGTTCTTGTCATTCCTGAGCGCTGGTCCACCATCTGGTCTGGATACCGACTGTATCAGCTGATTACTGTAACCTAGATATAAGGGGGAGACAGTATATAAATGACTAATACAAGCATTGATGTCATTCTTCTTACAAATTAGCAAACACATTAAATATTATGGGAAGTGTTGCTGCTTAATTGGTGCAGCATAAAAATCCTTTAAGGGATTTAAATTATAGAAATGTGATAGTGTATCATTTGTATGCAAGGTTAAAGAAATGTGACTTTTAAACTCGCAGAGTGTGTCTGTCTCCTGAAGTCCGCCCTTTTAATCTGCTAGCTGGAGCCACCTCTTCATAGTCCCCTTGACCTCCATTTCAGCAGCATTACGCCTGTTTCACACACACTCCGTCTGCAGTGCGTATGCGTTGCGTATTTTTTTCCGCACCCATGTTAACGGATCAGAGCGTTCACACTGCACGCGGTTGCTGTCCGGCAGTGCGTTCCAGATGCGGTGCGTTTGCAGCAGTGCAGCGATCGTTTCGGCACAGAGTCTATTTTTGCTGTGCTGGAATCCGGAACAGCAGATTGTTTGTGGGCAAAATGAACATGGATTGGCATTAAATTGTAATAAATTCATAATTTACGCACAATTAATGAGTGATACTTTGTACACAGTAAATTAGAAAAATAAATCCAATAAAGAAATAAAGAAATAAAAAAAGGAAAATACATAAATGAGCACAGTACTTCTATAAAACTTGCATAATGCGATCAGATATGTTTTTTCCCTACAAAAATTACTTTTTATATCGTTGGAGGAAGAGGGGGAGTTTAATCGCATCAGCCAATCAGGTGGCGGAACTACAACTACTCAAAACAAGGTGACATGGACGACACTCGTCAAATTGTGGAGGTGGAAAAATACAGAATTCTGTACAACCCGCAGAATTCGTTGTACAAAGATTTGATTGCGAAGGAAAGGGCATGGGAAACCGTTTCTTCGGCTATTGGTGTGAATGGTAAGTTTTCAAATCTTTATTTCTTAAGTGCCATGTTTACGTGTACTTACACTTGCTTCAGCAACTATCATTATATATAAGCGTAATGACTGTAACATTACGCTATTTATGTGTAGGTGAACCGGCGTCAGTAGCGCACTGCAAACGTGTCCTGTGTGAAAGCACAATGACCACTTCCTGCTTCTGCACCGCATACGTAACGCACACGGACTGCATACGCACTGCAGACGGAGTATGTGTGAAACAGGCGTTAGCTTTAAGGTTTTTCCACACTTCATTGAAATACATGTATAAATGTATCTTGTAAGGTAATTGTTAATAAATATCACAGCTCTTTATCTTTCAATGCTGTCTGACTATTCTCAGTCCTTGCATGGGCCCATGGAAAGAATTATGAACATGAAGCCAATTGTATGTTCACAATCTTCTTCCAAGTTTATTCTCCCACATTAGATTATATAGATCCATTGTCAGGGGGGTGGTATTACATATATGCGTCATACAAAACAAAGACATTATTGTGCATATAATGAAATATCAGATATAGATCTGGGTGTACAATAACCTCTACCTAAATTCATCCTGTTATTCAAACTATATATATACTTTAAAAACAAAGAGGTATAGGGAGGGGGAGTACAGTAGATAGAAGGGAGAGAGAAAGCACAAACAGGAAGACTGACAGTACTATCTGGCAGAGAGTTCAATATATAATCTAATAGTTATTATTAAATCTTAAGCATTACAATTTTTTTAAGTCATTAGTACCAGACCCAGAATTCACACCTTATATGTTTGATGAACGTTATTGCATAAGTTCATGCAGCAGTTCAGAATTTCTGTAAAGAAAAAAAAAAGGATGTCAGATTACATATACATGTATAGGCGTTAAAAGTTTCGTTCGTTAAAAGTTTCGTTTGCCGAATGCTCCTCGGGATTTAACCACCAAATCTTTTTCTCTGGGGCTAATCTCCTTTATTCTAGCAGTGGCCCACCTGTGGCAAAACGAACTCGGGCAGAAGGTAAATACACATAACTACGCTGAGCGTGGACCTGCCGCACATAGGTATTTCAATAAATGAAAACACAATACTTACATGTCAATGTGAAATCCCCAACAGAACTCTCATCCGTCATGTTCTTCCTGGGAATTGGAGACCACATTTGAAGTCACTTTTGAATTACGGCAGCCTTGCATATCATTGAGGAGGCGTTTTAAAGGTATCATTGTATTGGGGGACTTCCGGGTGAATGGTGGGCTAGGCGCACATATTATCGTGACACTGCTCGTGTAATCTCAGATTTTTGTTTTGATTATTGTTATTTCTCAAGTACAGGCACTCGTTTTTGTTTGTGTAAAGTTTACAAAGTCAGCATTCTAAACTTACAATGCAGAAGACATCTCGGAACGTGAAACCACCAAAAATTGTTATTCCGCCTGCGGGAGGTACGTTCAGGGTAGATGCCATGTCCGCTTCAAATAACATGGAAAAGGGTAACGGGAAGTCTGAGAAGCGGTGTGATTCTTCTCATATCACTTCAGCGAAAGGTAGCAAAATGAAGAACTTAAAATCTGATAATGAAGAGGTCTCTAACGTGGTCTTGTTGCAAGCTATCACTGCTCTTACAGCACGTTTTGACACTCAAGACAGAAAGATGGAAGCCTTAATGGATCAGATGCAAAAAAATAGTGTCATGATAGCAGAAAATCTCAAAGGCAGTTGAGTTTAATGCAGCGGAGATAAAAGACTGTAAAAGAGAAAACTTAGAAATAAACAAGGAAATCGCGAAACTGAATAAAACTGACATTGAATTGGGGAATAGATTGGTGGAAATGGCGCATTACAAGAGAAGATGGAATCTCTGTATTAACGGCCTGCAAGAGAAATCTGACGAAAATCCATGTAGAGAGGTTTGGGGGCTCATTGGTGAAGTAGCTCCACATCTGGTTCACAAATTGGAGGATATCAAGTGGCCAGTTGAAATCACGGCCATTTGAACACTTTATTCATAATAAACCTCTATAAAACGTTGACAAATTAAAAGACTAGACCCATAAGAACATAATAATGATCACAAAATAATATATTTCCTTGTAGCAAGAGTGGTAGAGAAGAGATTAAATTTGGAGCTCTCTCGCGGCTGTCTGACTGAGCGGCCAGTGGAAGCGACAATAAGTTGCCAGTTGAAATCAAGGCCATTTGAACACTTTATTCATAATAAACCTCCATAAAAATGTGATAAAGACTGTAATAAAGACTAGACCCATAAGAATATATTCATGAAATAACATATTTCCTTGTAGCAAGAGTGGTAGAGAAGGCATTAACCTCGGAGTTCTCTCGCGGCTGTCTGACTGAGCTGCCAGTGGAGGCAACAATAAGCTGCCAGTTGAGAATGTAGTGTATTTCGTCTCGCACCACAAAGAACTCCACGACACCACTGGCTTCGGTGGACCACGTCTGCAGTTTATTAAAGAGAGGACAATAATTAACACCACGCAAACACACACTCTCGGCTCTGTGGTTCGGGGAATGTGAGAAGAGAGAAAAGTGAACCCCTGTCCCCATTAACACTGTAACTGCAGCTGATTAACAACTCAAAGATGATACATGGTCACGAATATACAATTTAAGACATAAAAAGACAACATAGTTTCGACAAAACTTAACTGCATGATGTTTTAGGAACATAATCCACCTCTTTCATTTCATTTAAGAACCAAAGTAACCGGGAAAAGAAGGAAAAACCCCACCTCTAAAATTGGTGCGGGCGGCAACTTAAACAAACTCATAAATGGCTAATTAACACATAACTCGAATACACACGAAAAATAACGAAATACAAACATCCTATTTGACTCAGTCCAGCATTAAAACATGTCATTCACTGATATCAATCAAAATTGTAACTCAATCTGATATATTTTAACTAGGGCTGTCAAAAGATTAATCGCAATTAATCGCATACAAAAAAAAGGTCTTTGCCTAACAAACGTGTGTGTACTATGTGTAATTATTATGTATATATAAATGCACACAAATTAATGTATATATTTAACAGAAATATGTCATTTATGTACAAAATATTTTTATTTATATATAATATAAATGATATAAAATTTATAATAAATACACATACTTGTAAATATTTCTTAAATATATACACGAATGTGCTTGTATTTATATAAACATAATAATTACACACAGTACACACACATATATTAGGCAAACTCAAGCTTTTATTTTGTATGCGATTAATCATGATTAATCGTTTGACAGCCCTAATTTTAACACTATGTTACAGAGCGCATTTGCCACATACCTGTCTCGCTCAAGCCCAAAGCCGTTCTGACGAGAGTGGGACGCGATTGGATAATTCAAATGGGAAATGACATTACACAACAAAAAAAAAAAACAAATATATTATTTTGAAACAAAAGATACACAGCGTACATATAGTTTTATAAGATTATTAATAGTTTTATGTATGATGAAACATGAAAATAAATAAAATAAAGAATATAATTCTTGGAAAAATTTCAACTTCAAAAAAAATCGAAACTTCAAACACTACAAGAACACGGCCATTTGAACACTTTATTTGGGATAAATCTCTCTAAAAATCGATCATGTAAAAGAATAGACCCATAAAAATCTAATAATAATTGTGAAATAATATATTTCCTTGTAGAGAGAGTGGTAGAGAAGGGGTTAAACTCGGAGTGCTATCATGGCTGGCTGATTGAAGCGGTCGGGATCATGGCCATTTAACACGTTAATCGCGCTAAAATTCTCTAAAACATTAACCATGTAAAAGTAAAGACGTGAATAGGATCACAATAAATGTTTAAGCACAAAACACAAAATCAGCCAAAAAAATCTATGGTTGCTGAAATTTGCTGAGGCATATACTGCCAGCTGCCATCCAGCCAGCGCAGGTCACGTGACCTGCCAGAATCAGACTGCCAGCTGCCACCAACCACTGACAGGTCACGTGACCCGTTAGTGGCAGCTCCTTGAAACGCCCACTCTGCAACTAGCCCATTGTGATGAGCTGTGTACCTAGAAGTTTCTTCCTGCCTGTA